>NW_003307548.1:1475014-1529259 GCF_000143455.1 Volvox carteri f. nagariensis | reverse complement strand
GCCCACCACCACCACCATCATCACCGCCACCACTTCCACCATCACCACCGAGCCCACCACCACCACCATCATTACCGCCACCACTTCCACCTCCACCAACATCGCCACCACAACCACCATCACCACCAAGCCCACCACCACCACCATCATCACCGCCACCACTTCCACCATCACCAACATCGCCAACACAACCACCATCATCACCGCCACCACTTCCACCTCACCAACATCGCCACCACAACCACCATCACCACCAAGCCCACCACCACCACCATCATCACCGCCACCACTTCCACCATCACCAACATCGCCAACACAACCACCATCATCACCGCCACCACTTCCACCATCACCAACATCGCCAACACAACCACCATCACCACCAAGCCCACCACCACCACCATCATCACCACCACCACTTCCACCATCACCACCGAGACCACCACCACCACCATCATCACCGCCACCACTTCCACCATCACCACCAAGACCACCACCACCACCATCATCACCGCCACCACTTCCACCATCACCACCAAGGCCACCACCACCACCATCATCACCACCACCACCTCCACCACCATCATCATCGCCACCACAACCACCATCACCACCAAGACCACCACCACCACCATCATCACCGCCACCACTTACACCATCACCAAGCCCACCACCACAACCACCATCACCACCAAGCACACCACCACCACCATCATCACCGCCACCACTTCCACCATCACCAAGCCCACCACTACAACCACCATCACCACCAAGCCCACCACCACCACCACCACCATCATCGCCACCACCACCACAATCATCACCTCCACCACTTCCACCTCCACCAACATCGCCACCACCACCACCATCACCATTAAGTCCACCACCACCAACATCATCACCACCACCACCACTTCCATCATCACCACCGCCACCACCCAGCCCAGCGCCGCCATCTCCTGCTCCTCCCAGCCCAGCGCCGCCATCTCCTGCTCCTCCCAGCCCAGCGCCGCCATCACCTGCTCCACCCAGCCCAGCGCCGCCATCACCTGCTCCTCCCAGCCCAGCGCCTCCATCGCCTGTGCAGCCCAGCCCAGCGCCACCATCGCCTGCTCCACCCAGCCCATCGCCTCCATCACCTGCTCCACCCAGCCCAGCGCCTCCATCGCCTGCGCAGCCCAGCCCAACGCCTCCATCGCCTGCTCCACCCAGCCCAGCGCCGCCATCGCCTGCGCAGCCCAGCCCAACGCCGCCATCGCCTGCTCCACCCAGCCCAGCGCCTCCATCGCCTGTGCAGCCCAGCCCAGCGCCACCATCGCCTGCTCCGCCCTTACCACCAAGCCCGTCACCAACCTCACCCCCAACTCCATTTCCAAGCCCACCTCCGCCAGCAACCCCAAGCCCGCTACCACCATCGCCACCACCTCTCCCACCATCCCCGTCACCATCACCATCACCATCACCACCATCGCCACTACCTCCTCCACTGTCCCCGCCACCATCCCCGCCATTTCGGCCAGCATCCCCATCCCCGCCAGCACCCCCATCTCCGCCAGCACCCCCATCCCCGCGACCATCCCCGCCACCATCCCCGCCACTTCCGCTAGCACCCCCATCCCCACCAGCACCCCCATCCCCGCCAGCACCCCCATCCCCGCCAGCACCCCCATCCCCGCCACCAACCGAAGATGCACCTCTACCCCCGACCCCACCACCCAAGTTACCGCCCAGTCCGCCAGGACTACCGCCTCCTAACCCGCCCTCCCCGTCACCACCTCCCAGTCCGTCGCCTTGGACCGCGCAATGGGCCTCTGTGCTGCCAAGTCCCCCACCGCCGCCGCCACCACCTCCCGCCTCCTTCACGTTGATCCGGCAGCCGCCAAGCCCTCCCCCCCCACCGCCAGAGGTTACAGTAAGTAAACCGCTCGTACCGCTGGCGGAAAACCCATCCAACGTGGCATCAACTATGGCAAGCAACGCCAATCGCTACGTGTGTGCTGTTTGCAGGTTGCGGCGGTTGCATTGGAACAGTCCGTTAACATTGTTGCCACAACAACTGTCGATGTCACGGCCCCCGAGGTAAGCACGAGGAGTTTTGGAACCCCCTTGCTAGTCGACCGCGTGTAGGGATCAGCCGGTACAGCCGCATGAAGCCCCTCTTGAGCCCGAGGCGGCGTGCGTGCGTGTGTCCGTTTTGCTTTTGCTTGGCACCCTGGCGGGGCCCGCTATCCGGCCGGTGGGTGGCAGCTGGCACTAAGGTTCGCAACGGTTAGCCACTCGAGTGCAGACCCCGCGACAAATGGTGCTTGTACGACATCTTATGTCACTACTGCTGCCGACTGCTTCACAGTACACTAGCAGCCTAGCTAGCTATAGTTTTACGTCATCACATCACCGACAATGTGCTCAATTCAAGCACCACCTTGCAGTGACAGCCGACATAGCTTCCAACGGCGCAGCCAACGGGAGATTAGTTGTGCCGATGAGCCGCTTGATAGAAATAGCTGGTGATGAAGTGTTTCACATCAAACGTGGTGTTTTGCACATTACTGGGAACGCTGCTGTGCGTGGTATGGGTACCTTCCCGTGCCTTGGCTTCCGTGCCTTGCTTGGTCCGTGTTTGCTTGCGTGGCTAGCAATACCTCGCAGAACAGACTTCAGGAGCGGCTTGCATCAGCAAATCTTTGGGTTCGCTTTAACCCCGTATTTCACACGTACACACATACGTACGTTGTATGCGTACGTCGTGTTGAAGTCCGCAACCGAGACGCGCTGATCTCAAGCTCGTATTGACTGCAGATTGTGCTGTTGGGCTCGTCCGAGGTTGTACTTCAAGTGTACGACATCTACACAGAGCTGGGCGCACAAGCAATCGACAACCAGGACGGTGTCTTGCCCGTTAACGTGCTTGGCGGCCCAGTCAACACGTCCTCCACCACGGCAGACAGGCCAATCATTGTGAGTGGTCCTCACTGCACTGTCGAGCGAGTACTCCGCTGTCCAGTGTAGATGTGCACGATTACCCGCTGGTTAGGTCGGTCGTTTGAAGTTCGCGACAGCCAGTTGGCATTTCCTACGTCGCCTATGTCCCACCTGCGCACACCTGCATTTTCTAGCTGTTAGGACGGGCAGCCGTGGCTTACATGTTGATGCCGTATATCGGAAAGTGCTTTGTACGGAAAGAAACCTGGAACCCGTATGTACGGAGCCCGACATCCATCCATCCATCCCTTTAATTTTCGTGCTAGGGATCGCATGCAACATCTTGGCCAGCTGCGCTGTTTATCTGGTGACTCAGCAGCCCTATTCGCGTAGCACTTTCGGGGGGCATGTGTGCAGCGGCCGCTTCTTGCCTTAGGGTTACCAGGCAGCTAACCATGTCGTGGTTAAGGAAGAAAGGAGCCCTGCCCAACTGGTAACCCGGCAGGCGCTAGAGCGCACAAATTAGAGACGACACTACCGGACCGCAGGCAGCATCGGAGTCTTTGAAGATTTAACAACCCGTTCGCGGGAAACACCCCTGACCTGACACGCTGTTTGTCGCGATACTATCGTGTCGGCATATGGCACCTTGCCAAAACAAATAATGATTACTTCAGGACTCTTAACCCCGGCGTGTATTAAGGGGATCAGCTAAAAAAAAAGTTGGGAGTCGTCATTGCTGGTAATCAGTTATTTTGTATGCGCCTGCGCCCCCTCATCCGTGTTGCCCGTTTCCCGAAATCATGCGACTGGCATGTTGCTGGGTGATCAAGCTGGGAATCAAGCCGCCCTGAAGCACACATGCCGGACTTTGTAGTAAACCGTTGCACATGCCATTATCATGCCTGGGGCAGAATTGGATCATAGCTATACGTGAAACATTCCGGGCAAAAAGGTCATATCTGTATTCGAACATGCGACATGCAATATATCGACCTAGTGTATGCCGCGTGCGCGGGTGGCGCGACATGAAACGAGACATCGCAATGTTCATCTTCCCCTAGCTATCTATACGCAGTTGGGGTACATGTCACAGTTATGAAGCAGCCCTCACCGTCTTGCCAGACGCGTCAAAAGGTAGGCCCATGACTGTATGATAACAGGTTGCGTGTTCATGGACCTGCTAGCCAGCCAACTAACTCAACTACCTACCTACCTACCTACCATTGCCGCAGGTAGTGTATGAAGCCATTGACAGGGCGGGAAACGTGGCTCGAACTGAACGGCGTGTGTTGGTACGCGACAACTGTATGCTGCAGAGGGAGCGCCGGTAGGCTTTTTGCATTTTGTTGTATAGCTTGAAGAACTGTTGTTGGGTGTGCAATTGGTTAATATGGCCACAGTGGCGTCGCGGAGTAGCATCAGGTTTGGCTTTAGTTGCTGCTGCTGTCGGACCAAAGTATCTTCTTTGCCGGCATCATTGAAGGACAGTCATTTTGCCAGGTTGATTCCCCGCCCCTACGAGCCTTTACCTGATTGACGGGAACTAGATGTTGGTGGATTTATGGATTATTGCGTAACGAGAGTTGCATAAAGTTACCTGGCCTGCGACTCACCGCGCAGGTGCCCCAACACTCTGAGGTGCTCCGTGTTTGGTTCGTGCAACCTTAACTCGCAGCTGGAAAGCATGTCCACGACCACATCGACTGAATCTTCACCACAGGCAAGCAAGACCGGGGCCGACCACATGTTGCGCGCCCGTACAGCTTCCCCCCTGCTTCCCGGCCACGTCCAACCGTAGCTCGCCAGCGGATACGCTTGGGCCTTTTTCAAACCAATGATGCTTTAGTGAAGTCCAGCCCGAAGGTGCTTCAATCAAGTCTTGCCCCTTCAGCAGGCCGCACGTTGGTGCCTCAATCACCGAACAAAGCGTAACCTTATATGTGTAGTATGTAGAAGGTGTCCTAGTAAATGCAAGGCCAAGTTGTAGTCCCCGCCTTACTCCCTCACTGGCTTACTGGTTTACTCCCCTTTACTGCTTTCCCTTCTCGCGGTCCGCTCGGCTCTCTCTCTCTCTCTCTCTCTCTCTGCATCATCCACAGGGTTTCCAAGTTCCGGTCGACAACATTCCGCCCACAATCCAGATCCGGGGGACCGGGCAGCTGTATGTCACACCAGCCGGGGCGCGGGGCATGATCAACGTTGTCCTGGCGGGCTCGGCTTACGTGGATGCCGGCGCGACAGCAGCGGATGTTGTTCCGGTGGCGGCTTCCAGAAGCGGCAGTGGCACCACGACGGGATCAACCACGAAAACTGTCAACCTCACGAGTACCATCCTCACACGTGTTTTCAGCCCCAGTGGCTTGCAGGTCGGCACCGTGTCGACGGATGAGCCCACTGGCGATGAGGCCGCGGGTGGTGTGCCGTACCTTATTACGTACGATGTCGTTGATGACGCCGGCAACCGCGCAAGCACGGTGTATCGCCGTGTGTATGTTGTGTGTCCGGCGCCTGAGTACGAATGTCCGCGTGAAGACGAAGACAGCCCGCGTGCCTGCAGCAAAGGCGGCATGTGTGGCGTTACTGGTCTGGTCTCCAATCAGGCAGCTTCCACCACTATTGCAACAGCAGGGAGCCTCAGTGGAAGCATTGTAACCGCCAGCAGCGGCAGTACTAGCAGCGGCAGTACTAGCAGCGGCAGTGCCTCCGCCAGCAGCAGCAGCAGCCCTGGCGGAAGCAGCGGCAGCACATACCAGGCAACGAGGGTCCCTCGCCTGGTTCTGAACGGAGAGTCGGTCATCACTATCACAGCTGGAACATCGTACCTGCCATGCCGAGGCGCAACGGCGACCGATTGTGAGCCCGGCAGTACGGCAACCCTGGACACATTCGGGGATCTGAACCACCAAGTGAGTGATGACCGCTTTTTCATTATTGCTGAGGGGTCCGGTATATTTGCACCCGGCAAAGGGCGTCTTGTGTTAGAAGCGGAGGCGTAGGCAAGGGCGTCAGTCGTGTGGTGTCAGATGCAACACCAAACGTTGAAGCGTCACGCTAGTGGAAGGATGATATTGGGATGAATTGCTCCAGTATAACGTTCATACGCTCTAGAATGTTGCAGAGACACACAAGCGTAGTTTTACAGAGTTACAGAGTTACTAACTTACAAGGTTAAACCCCTATGTCCCTAAATCTTACCTAACGCTTGCTTGGCTTCTACACGATATGCCTCCCAGGTGCGGGCGTGTGCTACGGGTGTTCCAAATCCTCTGCCGTACAACTTCATTGGGCTGAAATATTGTAATTTAGATACCCGCACCCCGGGAATCTACAAAATCTCCTTCCATCTTGTTTGGCCCGATGTGCCGGAGATGGTCATCTACAGGTAAAGCCCTGTTAGCATGAATGATTAAATCCATGTGTACGGAGGGCATACCGTTAGAGGAAGTAAATAACGGTAAGGGAAGCAAACGCTATCTGGCACGGCGCACGAGACGTCTTCTTTGGCCATGCTCACTTCCAGCTTACACTCGAAAGCACGTGTGCGCGTAAACCCCTCGCGGGAGCAGGGGGGGTCGTCGTAACGGTTCCGTAAGCGGTCCCCATTTTCACATAACGCAGTTTGAAAACACACCCTCTACCAACACCACCACGTAATCCACCTAACCTCACACGACCAGCCTTGGCCAAGGAGGTGGAAGGTGAAGGATTATCAGCCCAACTTCAATAATAATCGGTTTGAATATAAAATTGACACCCCGGAAAATGAAAAACACGCTGAGGTTGGTCTTGCCTTATACGACCGCACTTGGGATAGATGCAAGCACGTCAAGCGTATTATTGGGAGAGGGGAATCCGGGGCGCTTGTCACGAGGATATACAAAGGTGATACAAGCGTTCTCAAAGATGATTCCGTCCGTTAATATACGAATCGAGACGAAGCCCTTGCTGCATCCCCCCATCTCCAAATCCCCCTTCCGAATTATTGTGATTATTATTTTTGCGCGCAGGACCGTGGTGGTGCAGGATCTGTGCGAGGGCGAGCGCGCCTGCAGTGATGGCAAGTGCTCTGTGGACGGCGTGTGCTCAAATGAGCTTAAGATTGAGGTACAGGCAGCCGCTAGTTGGCAGCCGGCGGGCAAGACCACAAGTAGTGCCACCAGTACCGCCCCTGCTATTACGGCAATCACCAATACGCCACCTCGCATCACACTATCCACGAGCGAGATAATTGGGCAACAGGTATGGAAGCATACCTATGATGAGTGATTATATGTGTAACCGGTAGGTCTGAGATGTTGCACAGTAGCTGTGTTTGTTAGATACTTGGTGCGAAAAGTGCGCAACGAGCAAGTACAGCGCTGCATTTCTAGACGCACGTTGTATTTGGGATACATAGCTATGTATGCACGTATAATGTTCCTCGTTAGGTTAGGCAAGAGGAGGAGCTGAGTCCTGCGCCCACGGGGGGTCACGCAGCTAAAAACACCTCAACTTGCACCAAGATAGGTGTGTCTATCGAAGGCACCTTCGAAGGCCCGCCGCGGCGCTGGTGGCAATAATACGTTTCTCATCAGGCGTGGAAGACGACATTCCTTGCTGCGTTGCCACTGTCACCATGATATCCGTTCACCGGCGCAGGTTTCCATCTTCAGTGGTGTAGCGTACAGTCTTTGTACGGCAGGCCAGAGGCCTACACAGGCCCTACCATGTGAGCCGCTGGGTATCGCCGAAGATGTCGAGGACGGCAACCTTACTGCCCTGGTAAGTAGTGGGCGGGAAAACCTTTGGACACTTCGGACAGGCTCACGACATGTAGGATATATTTATAATCACGCTGCGCTAATGTATGGCCAACCGGGGATGCACGCTCCTCTATCAGTTAACCTGATTGTGTGAGCGCACGTCAGCAGCTTCAGCAGCAGGCAAAGTTACGAAGCAGGTTTTTAAGGCCGTGGGACCGCGGAAGCTCGAGCTATTCGTACGCTGGCTTCAAACACATTCTCCTTTCACCCGTTGCTTGGTACGTGGTGCTAAGCTGCCAGCCAAATCACGCTTGGCGGCGTCAGGGTGACGTACACCTATCGCCATGGCGGCCATGTATGATGTTACAGGGTGGTATAGCTTCACCAGCGGCCCCTTTCCCGGGGCAGTTCCCTGCTCTCCCGTGCTAGAGGGGCACCCTAATCCATTTACCCCATCCGACTTCAGAATGTATTCGTTGGGTTCAGCAACTCACCATGTATGTATGCCTACCCGTTCCTCCACCGAAACGCCGTCGCCGGCCTCAACACGCCATGTCATACAGTTATAACGCTCAACGAAACCTCCTTCCTTTCGTACGAACTGCCACCTGGCCAAGAAGAAGCGAGTATCTTCTGATGGGAGGGCATGTATGCAGTAGTCGCTCGGCGGCTGCGATGGTCAGATAGCACGCATGGATCTGCGTTACTTGCGTACGCTACACTTATCGTTGAATGTCGTACATACAGGCAAACTGCGACAGCACCTTCCTTAGGTTCACTGTGGCTGTAATTGACGCCCTGCCTATGCAGATCACACTTTGCCCTCCAGGCGATTGTGCAAGGAGCCAATGTCGGGCCCATGTGGCAGGTCGGAAGCAACTGATAGACTGCGGGGTGGATACCGCAACCGCACCCGTCGGCTCGGTCTTTCGGTTACAGCTGGCCATATACGATAGCACAGGTGCGAATGCCACAGCCGAGCGCCTCATCATCGTCATTAGCCCCTGCCCCGCGGACCAGTTCACCTGCGACGATTCGATGGCGGCTTCGGACAGCTCCGTGCCGGCTGGGGTGGTCTGCAGCCCAGTGCCATGCGCCTTACGACAAGGCTTGCAGGGCCTTGATGCGAACGCCGGGGCACGACCCCGTCTGTTTCTGCTGCCCAGCCTCCAAATCGATCATCTTAGCAAGGTGCGATACTGCGGCATGCATGCTCAAGGCGGGCGGGTACCTACCTACGGACGTTACCATTCGTTACGCTGGCGTTCCAACCTGGGGTGTATGGAGGGAAGCTGACGGTGCGCATTTATTATCCTAAACTCCTCAAACCCAAGAATTTACCGTTATCCATCCGGGGTGATCATGCATGGGTCTTTCCTTGACAACGTTGCACCTTACCTTTGAACGCTAAGCAAGGTGACGCGCCAAGGTTACCCGGCGGTCAAACCAGACCAGGGACACATGGTACGGTTAACCATAAGAATGCTTTGCTTTGGATCGCAGCTACAACACCCTGATTCAACGAGCCTGTTTGCAGCTAGCTGATGGACAAGGTGAATAGTAGATTTGTTATGCTTACATGTGCTGCTGGGCGAACCCCCGCTCTCCACCTTACTTGTGCACGCAGGCGGAGCTGAATCAGTCGCTAGTCCTGACGTATCGCCAACCAGCTCCCTTCAGTTTGGCGCCATGCGCCGCTTTCACAGATGCGGTACCGGCGACACCCACACAGCAGACGGCAGCTGGGCTCTGCGGGGCCGTTGCAAACAGTAGCACAGGCGATGACCTCACGCCCTACATCACCACGGCAGTCAAGGCCCTATGTCCCAGCGGCGGCTCCAGCAGCTGCTACGGGTGTTCGGTTACCGGCCTCTCCATGGGCACCTGTCTGCCTGGGAGGTACCGCATCGTGTATTCGGTGAAGGATGGTGATGCTGTGTCGGGGCTACAAAAAGCCGCTCGTCTAGACGTCAGTGTAGAGCAGGTATGCTTGGGTGCTAGAGGTTGATCGTACATCGGGCGTCGACGCACCTGTCCGTGCATGATGCTGTTACTGCAGTTTAACTAGTACAGGGAGTGGTCCTCCACAACATCTTGCCTGTCCGCAGCTGCCCTTCCAGCTGGCTTGAGTTCACCTGCATGTATTGGCGCACCAGGTCTCCTGCATATGTCTGTGGACTGCTCCTGCCGGCCCACAGCGGTCAGCGCATTTCACATGCTCCGTCAGGTCAAGCTTACAAAACTCTCGCACCTTTTTGCTAATTGTGATCTCCTCTCCGCAGCTAAAGGCGCAGACGTTTACCTTTTCTATGTACTACAACGGTACGGCGGCCAGATCCCCTGATCGTATGGCTGCTGAGGCGTTTGCAGCCACGCTGCGAAGCGCAAATGTCTCTACGAAGGTCGAGATGTTATCTATCGCGCTAAAGGTATCGCCGGAAAAAAATCCTTAAACTCCCTAGCTGCCTAGCTAGGGAAGGGTAGCTGGCCTACATGCAACGGCACGCTGGCATAGTACCAGCGTACGGTTGCATCCTTCGTACTTACCTTCCGCCCGCCGCCGACACCAGGCTAGCTAAGCCGCCACCGCGCGTCCTCTTTGCTTGCTGGAAGTATATGACTACCTATATCGGTGGTGCACTCAAGTACTATCAACCGCAGATCACGTGTATGTACAGATTTGGTTATATTCATGCCGGTAATGAATTTGGTCATAACATACAAGGACATGCTGTCGAGGTGGAAGGGAAAAAAACAGCTCATCGCGCCATCGCGCCAGTTCATCGGTTGAGATTGTTTTATCCTTGGCACGCTTTGCTGTACCTTCGTACTACTCCGTACTCCCTTTTTGTATGCCATTCAGGCCTTGGGAGTGGCTACGGGCAGCGTGCGCCGCCTGGACCTCCTGGCTGAGCCTGGAGTCCAACCATGCAATGTCTCGGTGGTGTCGTACTGTGTTGCGGTGAGGGAGACCGTTTCCATGCATGAAGCGTGCTAAGGGATGGTCAAGTTCGGGTAATTTGGCACAGCCGGTCGGGTTAAGGCGGTTCACAGCGTGGCATACAGCGTTACGTATTGAGCGGGCTACGTATGTCTTGCACCTGCTCTGCAATGAACTCATCTGATACCAAACTCACGTAACTCAGCGCATTAAGCCCAGCGCACGCAATTGCCTGCTGAACAGGTTGCTATTAACGTGACGACGGGTTCTGCCGACTTTTGGGACACTTCAGACATGTTCTTTGGCGCACTGTATTCGGACGCTACAGCGAGTGAGGATGGAACTGTAAGCGACATGCGTCGTCGTCGACAAAACTTGGAACTCGTGGTTCGTCACGATGAAGGCGACGACTCTTCTGCCCTGGTAGATGCCCAAGAGCGCTACATGCATGTAGTACATACCCCCGCCGACGGTAACGCCGATTCATTCTTCGGACACACAAAGTCGATTTGGGACAAATATGAACCGTTGAAAGCTAACCATGCCATGCCAGCGTCACGAGAAGGATTTGACGCTATATCCAATTTTATTGATGGAGTCAATGCTGATGACATTTTGACCAAGGCAAAGCGCTTCACCGCCACGTCCAGTGTGCTCTCTTCACCTTCCAGCGCTCCTGCGCGCTTGCATCGACGCTTGCAAGCTGAATCCTCAACCATGGAGTGTGTTAACGTGACACTCACTGAATTGACAGCAATCTTGGCATCCGCGGACAGCGCCGTAGCCTCTTTGGAGCCATACAGTACGACATGCACAGAGAAACGACCTGAAGGGGCCAGCATGGCTCAGAGCCTGATCTCGGGTGCTGTAGACGGAGTTGGCGGCGCTTCTCAAACAATTCTTTCCAACCAGGTGAATCCTTCGTGCCGTGAATGTGATATTGTGCGTGCGCGGTTTTCCACTGCGAAGCATATGCATTGTTCCCGCTGTATGGTCCGGTCTAGGGTCCATCCCAGCGTGTGACACTTCGGGACTGCCTGACAGTGCTAATGTGTAAACACCCTAGTCTGCTACATACTCAGCCGGACTGGCATTCTCGCTTGTGTGTGTGTGTGTGTGTGTGTGTGTTACACCTCGGTTGCGTTACCCAGAGAGGTGTAACGAGCCCATACGAGCCAGGTAGAGGCCCAAGAGCCTAAGAGCCACAACTCTGGTACAAGGCATCATATAACGCAAAATGTTCTAGTACTCAAGCAATATACACACGGTAGCCAAGGAAATTAGTCAACTATGCCCGCCTGCGTAGACACGAGCGCGTAAGCCAAATGCTATGTACCAGGTGGGCTAGGTTTGTTCGCTCGCTGGCGATGTGTCCACATCCCTCACGCCATGACGGCCCCGTCCACGTGTGGCAGGCGGCGCTGCCGTGGCTCATTGCCCGTGTGGAGGACAAACTGTCGGAGACAGACGAGGTGAGGTCGCAGCAAATGGATAAGTTTATCCATCGAAACCGTCAGGGACTGCGCACACGCTCATCAGGGAACATGCGAGTTTCTTGAATGCCTGGCAGGGGCGGGTTGCAGATCACGCGGGGTGTTGCAGCAAGCTGCTTTCGGGGTCGGCATGCAGTCATGGTGACTGACGGAGTGACGGTAGCGACCAAAAGGGGCCATTAGCCGGTCTCTAGTGCAGCCTGCCCTCGTTTTATACACCTAGTGTTATGTAACAATTCTGCCAACACGCTGTTGTAGTAGCTGTCGTATAATACGGCACACACGTCGTCTATGATTACGAGCAAAGGCGCTCTGCCAGCATCTTAATCTTTTCAGCGGCCTATTCGCTTCGGGATCCACTTTGCCCCGATTGATTGGAGTCCAATCCGCTCCATCAAATCAACCACGGATCTGCTCGAATCGCTTACATGTGAACACGTCCGGGCACTGCATCTGAACGGGCTCACTCCCCATGTCACACTTCCCTTTACACATCATCAACCGCATCATCAACCGAGCCCTGCCTCGTATGATGTGTGAAACAGGGGGGTGTATCTTCGCCCGTGGCAGCTACCCTGCGAAACCCTGCCTTCCCCGGTATTTCGGGGCACCCTCATCCAGTCACCCTAGTCAAACCCTCGTATGTATTCATGCATGCATGTTTGTTTGCAAGCCCCATCCGTACGTTCCTACACATATATGTAGCTAGCTAGGTAAAGGCTTCTAAGCACCTGGGAGTTCACGCCACCATCTGGGCTGCATCTGTACAGCCCTTACAGACCTCACATGGCATTGCAGATTTCATGACATGACCTGCAGGCATCCTGCAGTTGCAAAACCACGCATTCACCTTTTTCAGTTCCATCGTAAGTCCGCACCGAACAGTGAATCCGCTTGGGTTCACTTTCTAGTCGCATATCCTGAGGCAGGTATGGGGTCCAGCGCTCTGTTTTTCCTGCCCCTGTATTGGGGCGGTCCTTTGCTGACTTCCAAGCCACCCGCCGGTCGCTCACTACCGCCACCCGACCCATCCGTACGCAATCACAAGGGCTACCGTCGAGCTTCAACTGGCAGCATGCAAGCAGCCGCTACGGCCCTGGCATCAGAAACTCAGCAAGCACAAGAGCTGCTTGCGAAGATGACGGGAAAAGAGGCAGAGCGTGGCAGAGCGGGCACGCTGGGGCTTACGGCCAGCTTGCTTCAGGTGAGATCATGCACAGCTAACTACCCGTTGGTCCCAAGTTCTTACGTGTCGCTAGGATAAGCTAGGATACGTGCACATTGCTACGCTTTACTTGATTGTTTGTATAGCTTGATGTGCATCCTGGAAATTGGTGACCTGGATTTCAGACTACTAGCAGTCAAAGGAAACAGCCAGATATGCATAATAGCGTGCATTTGCGTGCACTTGCTTGTCTGTGGTCCTTCGACCCTGCCGCTGCAAGCAAGCCTAGTGGCCTGCTGCTGTCCTGTCCTCAGCTTCACCATTCCGTCCCAGCAGTATAATATCACGACTTTTCAGGAAAGAACAAAACGGCGGATGCAGATCCCGTGATATGCCCAGGATATTACACCCAGCGGGATGATGGTGATACTGACGTGGATGTCCCATTGAATCTCCGCAGATTGCTGTGAACGAGGCCGAGTCCGCAGCCTTACTTGCCAACATCACCGCTGTGCTTCTACCTGAGGCTTCAGCGGTAGCCTTGGATGCGGACCTCATGAATGCCTACCTCGACCCCGCTTACATCGCATGTGTGTCCTCCAAGGTTTCTGTTGCTTCCTTTGCGTTCCACGTCAGCAGATACACCACCGCCGCACCACCCGACCCGCAGCCCCCTGCTCAAGCTGCCAGCCCCAGTCACCGTCGTCGTCTTTTCCGTAGCCCAGATGAGGATGGGTGGGCGAGGTGGCCATCACCTGGCTCTGGCCAAATCGCCACCACGGCGCGCCTGCCATGGCTATCCCAAGCTTACTCACGGATGTCATCCTTGGTGTGCGCAAGTCCCCAGGGTTATCATGGTCACTTACTCACCTCCGTACAGGGGGTTTTCTGCGACACGAGAGGAGGTAATCGCCCAAACGCCGATACCACAGAGGGTGCCAGCACAGGACAGCGTGGCCGCATGTATGGCAGCAGGCGGCGGTCAACGAGGGGCACCAGCAACTCCAATAGCGGCAGGTCACAGTTCACCGGGTACACCCTGCCAGATGGCTCACAATACAATTACAGTCTCTTGGATGACAGCGACCTTCGGCGGCGCCGCGCTGGGGGTCGGAACGACGTGATGTTGGGGTTACTGCTTCACCAGGTGGGTACAGACAGGCATACAACAGAGGTATTCAAAAAGAGCAGGCAGGGCCAAGTTTAGCTCTTGTGAACGGCCATTATTCCCAGCGGAGGGGGCCCCGGCTGTCCATGGAAGGCAGCCGCTTACATACTCAAATTTGCTGCTCCTTCCACAAGTTTGCGGCCTCTCTTCCTGTGCAGGAGAGGCGAACTGTGGATGGCCTGGCCGACTCAAACCGGCGCGTTTGCAAACAAAGCAGTTATTCATACTTTTATGGCGGTTGCGATGCCCGCACCTTCAAAGTCGTGCTGTCTGGTAACTTGGGTGGCATCGGCAACGACCCGGTGTTTAGCCGGGTGTCTTCCTTGTACGACGCCACATTGCGGTCGTCAGATTGGTACAACATGACGGAGGTGTGTGGAAGGGAACTCATGCAAATAAGAAGCACCTCTGTGCCGGTGCTTGATCCGAAACTACTTATCCATGGGATATTGACCATCTTGCGCCCTCCTGCTGGAGACCCAACACATTTCTGTCTTCCAAGTTGCTCTCATCATGTGCATGTGTGTATCGTCCCCACGCAGGGTTCCCCCGAAATCAACCCCTTGGGGCTGCCGTACGGATTCTTCCATGAGCCCCTGGAGAGCTTCTCCCCTGGCTACCCTCTGCTGCTAGACACGCGTCTGTCCGCCAAGAGAGCTGGACAGGCGCTCACCTACCTACGGGACGGGGGCTATCTGTCAGCCACACTGACAAAGTGCGTATACCTTTCCCTTAAGTGCACATGTAGAGCTGTGTGCCTCGTGTACAAATGGGCGAGAAGTCTCTGTCACCACATTGCGATGATTCTGCGTATACAATTTATTGAACAACCGCCAGTACGCTGTAGTAGCTGGCCGCTGAAGAGGCCTCTCAAGATGCTGGCAGAGTGCCTTAGCGCGTATTATTAGACGATGTGTGTGTCGTACTAAACGACAGCTACTATGTACGCAAGCAAGCAGGCGCACAGTTCAAACTGTATGCCCCAGCTGGGGCCCAGCAGCCAGCTGGCATTGTACATTTACATACATACATACATACATACATACAGTCCGGGAGTACAAATGCAAGTTCACAACCTCAGTAGTTTGCTCCAGGTGAGAGACCAAGACGGCAGGGAGCTCATAATACTTGCATGTTGGGTTTACCTGGCTGTCAGGTAGTGATTGGTCTGGATGAGCTCATGGAATCAGAAGCCCCAAGCAAGGCACTTTAGCCACCCGCTGCTGCTGCTGCTGTCTGTTGGCACAAGCTATAGTCTAGACGGCCTCTCAAGAAAGACAGAAGAGGAGATAAGAGTTCTGACTTGCGTTACACATCATCGCCGCAATAACAAGGTGTCTCTATGACTCCTGTGATCGGTGTAAGGATGACCTGTTATGTCTACTGTCCATGTACATGCCGTGCATCTATTTGCGCCTACATGCAGGTCCCTGCGTGCCGAGTTGGTAACCTACAATCCCGATGCTGCCGTGTTTGGCTACTGGCGAGTGGACTTCACCTGGCTGGACAGCGGCGACATTCGCGCCACCAGCTACCTGCTCGGACTGCCTGCGGTCAGCTACGGAGAGTACATCAAGAACCTGCAGGTGGGAACCAGCAGTAGAAGCAGTGAAGTAGATGGCGGAACAGGTTCGCTCATCCAGACCCATCACGGATCCATGCACATCCAACCATCCATATGTATAGGTCAGGCACTACTGGTGCACACACCGATGCCCCCGGAGGTTCGGGGATTGAGAACTGTCAGGGTCGATGGACGGTGGGGACCTGGGATAAAGTAGACCCGCGACCTGACCAGGAAAGGAGTAGAGCCGCCATTGATCCGGCAGATTCCATTGGATGTCGGTGGCTAGGGTGAGAAGTCGGCTAGGGTGATTGGATGAGGGTGCCCCCAAATACCGGGGACGGCAGGGTGAAGATATGCCTAACCACGCTGCTGTATTCCCCATTTCTTGTTGCGGCACAGGTGGCTCGTTTCCTGCCCGATTTCTTCTTGGTGCTGCTCGTGCTGGCATACTGTTGCATGACGGTATACGACGTGGTCATGCAGCTTCGGGCGCAGCGGGAGCAGCGCAATCAGCTAAGAGGTGGGGGGCCGCAGCGGCCTTGGAGGGCGGCGGCAAGCGCCTCTGCCTCTTCCTTCCGGCGTAGCTTCACGCAGCTGGGGAAGGTGGCACCGTGCGACCGGACCATACCTGACGGCGATGACAACTTCGAGGAAATTGATGGTGCGCGTTTATGCATGCACTCTAGCATGCTGTGTGTCATGCATCAGCTAGGAATGGTCATGGAAATGCAGCGCTACTGATGTGTCAACGTACGACAGCAACGCAGGTGATCCATTGCTTATTACTACTTCCACACTACGCAAGCGGGCTGGCTATACATGGCTATGGTTCGCCCTAATTGTTTCGCTGTGCTGAGCGCTGGCGAAAGCAGCTTGACGTCAGTGCTGTAGGATCCATCTTTACATATTGTATTCCTGTACCATAATTCTGTTTACATTCGTTTTGCCGTCCTTTGTTACACCGGGTACTTTCGTTTGCCACGTCAAGGACCGAAACCCCTAAATTCACGAACGACACGTAGATACCCCGGAGGAGATGCGCCACGTGGAATAAGACATGGCCCTGAATAGCCCTGAAAAAACCCGATACTAAATCTCTTGTCGTGCAAAAACAGCCCCTGCTGCAAGCATCGCACATCAACACCTCTGCATAATCTAAAATAACACCGCTGCAAGCGTGTAGATATGGTCGATGGTGTTTGTAGGTATAAGCAGCACCAGAGAACCCTGACCATGCAATCTGCAGGCGCTTCTGGACCTCGGGTTCGCGGTCACGTCGGCAGCAACCGGAAGTATACCCCCCGAATGAGCGCCGGTTGGGTGATGTACGAGACAGCCATCTGTGCCCTCATGGTCGCGGCCATTGCTGTCCTCTACACCTACACTGTACGGCTATCCGTACGTGAAGACTTCATCGCGCGCTTTGATGTGTACGACGCGGACGCCTTTGCGCCGGCGAGGTACTTCCTGCTTCGTCGCAGTACAAGTTTAAATTCCAGCGAGGGAGCCAGCTCCGCGGCCACGAACACAACGAGGACGGCCGGCAGCCCTGATCGGTGGCGCATGCAGGCGGATCCGCGGGCGCTGAATGCCGCAGGTGCCGTCCTCACACGGCTGGACTCGATGTACAACACCATTGTCCTGTACGCCTTTTTCCAGGTAAGCTGGGTCCAGGATCTCGCTGGGTCCAGGATTAAATCCATTGCTGTGTTCCGTTACATGCCATAAATGTCGTCATGGAGCAATATCTGAAAACCTGGAACACAATGGAAATGTCAAAGCGGAAAGTGTACATCATTGGAAACAACGAGACGCCCCCGAGTCACGCGGTAATTATTCCGCCCAGCCCCCCACCTAGCCAAGCAAGCAACTGCTCCCCCCCTACAACGCATCCTACCTTACGGTTGCAACGCGCGTGTTGCACAGGGCCTGGTCCTTTGTGCCTTGGAGGTGCGCTGGCTGCACTACATCTCGTTCCAGCCCCACCTGTCCATCGTCTTTGGCACGTTGGTCCTTGCGCTCCCCGACCTGCTACACTTCGCTGTGGTGCTGGTCATCTCCATCGTCATGTTCGCCGCCACCGCCTGCGTCGTTCTTGGTCCGTCCGTGGCGCAGTTTCACAACTTGAGCTCCTCTTTGACAATTATGTTCCAGTACTCACTGCTGCGGAATGACGGAGGCACCTTCAAGGTGAGTGTGTTTGGCGTTGAAGTATACATAGAGCAGTGTTTTTTTGGTAATATATAGTAGTATCATGTATCGACCATCCATTTCTGCCATGTACCATTTTTTGCTTAATACACGTGTACATGTATGTGCATGCCAGCGAGGCGACTGGCTAGCTAGGCAGCAGGTACGCATTCGTGGCGACACAGCTGGATACATGAACGGCATGTACGGGTCTCACAACTACCGCGTGTATGTTTGCTGAAACCTCTATGTTTGCTTACGTGTGACCCTTCCGGTGTGTAATCCTGCATATCACGTCACAACGTATCATGCATGCATGCATGCATGCATGTTGCCTCGCTCCCTGCCTACGTACCCGCCTGCGATCACATGCTTACAGAAAGTTCTGAGTTCCCCCCTGGAGCGGCCAGCTCTCGAGCATATGCTGGTGGGAGTGCTGTACTTCGTGGCGCCGCTCTTCTTCGTGTTCACCATGCTCCAGTTTATCCTGAGCTTCCTGGTGTTGCCTTTTCAAGAGCTTAAGCGCGCTGTTGACGGCCTCCCTGGGGTTCCACAGGTACAAATATGTTTGGATACTTCAGTTGCTGTGCGCACCGGTCCTGTAGGTCCATGCTTCGGTATGTCAGGCTTTGGGCTGGCCCTCAAGCAAGCTTCCACATGCATGACGGATGGGATACATTGTAGTGAAGAGAACGTGTCGCCTCCTGATCCTTGAACAGGACGTACTACGCATCCTGCACTGGTATTGGGAGCGATTTATTAAAGCTGCCCCCAAGAACAAGCTGCTGCTGCACTGGCTTGAGGTAGGTGTGCATCGTCTGTGCATCGGTGTACTTGATGTACGTGTGTGAGCTACTTACTTACTACTGATTTTGTGAGCTACTTACTATGCGTATGCATAGTATAGGGCATACTTTCGTTTTTTACTGTGACACATCGCGCTGTCATTTGCTCGTTGGATGTCATAGCCAGCAGCAGCATTGCAGCCAAAATCCTCATGGTGGAGCAGGCGCGAGGCCATCTGGGAGTCCTTCAACGCGTGGCGAGCGTGTGTCCGCCAGGAAGCGCCCTCCATCCCACAGCCAGTTAACAACCCACATAATGATGTATGTGCTCATACGAAATTCACAATCTACATCCGAGTACTATTGCTCATGCGATCAAGGAAATCAGCACTGGTCCAAAACCTCCACAAAACCGCGCACGCGTAGCGACACAAGCTGCTCAGAAATGTTTTTACCCTGGTATTTCTTAACCTCTCAGCTCACACGTGTCCCCCGGTGTACATTGATGCAGGACTCGCTCGCGAAAGGTCCTAGCAGGAGCTTCTTATACCGGATGAGAACCATGCTCTCCGCCAGGGGGGCCAGCATGATGGCACGAGTCCGCTCAGTGAGATTGGATTCTCGACGCATCAACTGGAGCATGTCAATGCAAGGAAGCATATCCGCAAATGGGCAACGCTCAGCGCCGGTAAGCGTAAGCAGCATAGCACGCGCAATACACCAGGATGCGACCTTGACGGAACTCCGTACGCTCGATACAACATATAGTGCTGACAGCTAGATAGAGCAGACTTCATGGTATCACCTTGTGTCACCAAAAGACCTGTTGCTTCATCTTACGGCATACACATCATTCAATTATGTGTATGTGTTACACCTCTGTTGCAATACCCAGAGAGGTGTAACGAGCCTAATTATGTTTTTCACAAGGATTTAGGGTTAGGATTTAGGATTAGGGTCCCCCCCTAAATGAAAAGACGTAGGGAGTAGGGGGGATCTTAAGTGACGTTGCATGCAAGCAAGGCTGAGTCCGTAATCGACTTCCTCGCTGTGTTTCTGACCCTGTCCTTGCTTTCATACCGCCACATAGATCGAGGCCATTGAAGGTAGCGACATCCTCAACAGTGCACTCAGTAAGGCCCTCCGGGCCGCATCACTTCATCGAGCTTTGACTCCATCCAGACCGCCAAGCAGCAGTAACAGCAGTAGCAGTAGCAGTAGCAGTAGCAATGGCAGCAGCAGTGATGAAGATCCACACCCGCTGCGACAGAGAAGCCCGCCAGAGGGGCCTTCAGCAGCGTTGACGGCTACCAGGACCACAGACTCAGCTGCGGGCGCCCAGAACTGCAGCAGTATCGGCGGCGGCAGCCACGGCACCGGCTTGCTGGATTTACAGCAATCATTCGGGTCAAAATTGGGCTCTCGGCCATCTAAACGGGCTCTTGTGAAGGCTGTATCCTTCAGAAGCGGCTCTCAGCAGCTTACATGGCAGGCGGCACCCCTGGCACCTGTGGCTGCCAACACCAGTGCCGTTACCGGCGACATCTGGGTGAACAGACTCGCGGCGGAGGGCGAGGCTAGGAAAGTCGTCATCATGGATCCGCCGCCCAGTGATTTGACCTCCGGAGGCAGGGCCAGGACGCTTCACCGGTTCTTTAGCACCGGTTTTGAATCTGCGGCCTTGTCACGACCAAGACCTCAAGGTGTCCCTGCAGCCGCCTTACGCAGCGATGCGATGGGCGGTGCTACAGCCAGAAGCCGTATGCGTCTCGTGCTGCTGGCTAAACGGTTATCAAACCCGCGCCAGCAGGGGGATGGCCCGGCGGCAGGGGGGTCCTCCAGCAGAGAGGCAGGGGTGACAGTGGTGGAAGACGCTGCTATCCATCTGGCAGATAAAGTGCTTGCAAACCTTGTGATGCGCTTGGGCGACGGAACTGACCTATCGGAGCTAGCCGAAGCTGCAGCTATGACTCCAGCACCGTTGTCAAGGGCGGCCAGTAACGTTGGTCGGGAGGTGTCACCATCGCCGCCACCATCCACACCCACTTCAGCAGCAGCCCAGCCTTCCATGCTGTGGCGCCGACCAAGCGCGCCTGTCCTGGCTTCTGACCTGCACGCGGACACACCGCCTGTGTCTGTCGGCAGTGGTTGTGCTAGTAGTGTCCATGAGAAGAGCAGGAACCGTGCTGGTGATGGTGGAGCTGACGGTGCCAGCGGCCCAAGCAGTCTCAACACCGCCATGGATGGGGCTAGGGAAGGGATGATAAACACGGTGTCATGGGCAGATTGCCGCCAAGCGGCACTGCAGCGTTTCATGAGCAGTGCCCAGCTGGAAGCTCCATGCGAGTCCGTGGCGGCTTGCAATGTGGTCAGCAGACGAAGTGAGCTCGGCAACAACGACATTAATGAGATGCTTCCCCCAAGCTTTATCATGACTAGCGCCATGATGCGACTGCCAACACCGCCAGCTTTACCAACCGCACATGGGGCAGCCTTGCCATTATCGCCGCCTTCCAGCAGCAGCCGCCTGGCAGCCAGGTCACCTCTCGCCACCACTCGAGGCAGCTTTCAGCGCCGCGCAAGGTGGCTCGCCAGTGACACAGACGATATTGGCTCTGAGCATGGGTCTGTGGGTCAAATGCACCAGCTGCTGCTCACACCACGGACGCAACTGTATGACACACCGCCCCCAGACATGGTCTTAGTAATGTCAGCGGAGGCAGAAATGCCACCTCAGAAGCCGACACTATCACCACTGCAGCTGCCATCTGAGCCACATCCCAGCTGGCCCGTAGAAGAGCCAACTGCTGACACATGGGCTACAAGGCCGACCAGTTCCCAGTCACCAGCACTCTCGACCCAAAGACGACGGGCTGCCTTTAAACCACCCGACCTGGGCCAGTATCGGCCAGCTGCTCGCGACAATCCACAAGAGTGGAGTTCTGCAACTCATATCAATGAACGAATTGACACAGCTGACAGAAGCAACCCCACTTCGAACAACATTCCCCGGAAATTAAGCAGCTGCCGAGGCAACAAACTCTTAGGGAATGCAGCAGCAAGTATCATTGAGGACGAGACGGCCGCGGAGGGGCCCAGTAATGTTGTGGTGGAACCAGATGGGCCCCCTGTCGGCATGGTGGTTGCTCTTCTGCCGAACACAACGATTTTATCCCACTCGGAAGCCTCTGACCCGTTGCAATCATCCACCGTGACACCAAGAGCCCCAAGTCCAGCTCCAGCTGCAGCTGTCCTTGCTGTTGATCCGGAAATCAACGGGCCTGCAGATGCCATCGACACTACTGTCACCACCCCAGAGTGTGACTCCGCACTTAGGCAAGGCAGGGAAGACCATGGCCAGTATGAAGCCACAAGCGTAAGCATGGCACCAACCCTGGCTTGGCCTTGCGCGGTTGATGGCAGTGCTAGAACCCCTCCTGGTCTGTCACCTGCACAGGCCATGGGGCAGTTGCAGGAACTACTGGTGGTGAAGCCAACTTTGCAGCTGGCTCCTGGCCATGGAGGCATTGTGTGTGATAATGGTGGTAACAGCGGCAGCGGCACTGGTATCAGTATCAACAGCGGCAGCGGCAGCAGCAGTGGTAGCGGCAGTGGTAGCGGTAGTGGTAGTGGTAGTGGTAGTGGTGGCATGAGTGGTGGTAGCCGCATCAGCGGGGGCCCGGTGGCTGAAGGGATGATGGAATCTACCCCAGGCGGGGCTGTGACTGCGGCGCGGCGCCATCTCACTGCTAGTGATGACAAAACACTCATCCCCAGTCCTAAGCCCCAGATCAGCGACATAGCATGCTGGCGGCAGCCATCATTACAAGCGGATAGCGACTCCACAGCGATCAGTCCCAACACAAATACTGGTAGCGGTGACGGTAGAATTAGTGAAGGGCCAAGTAATCCCCCAGCTGGGGGCAGCAACACAGATAAGGTTTACAGCAGCTGTAGAGATGTTCTAGACGCCTTACTCGAACTGATTAGGTACCTCAGCTGGATGCAAAGGCAGGTATCAGCGGCCACGATGGAGATCGAGGTGAGACGATTTTATAGTAGTAGGTATTACAACGAGCCCCAGACCGCAAGGGAATACCCCAGGATAGGGCCATCGGGCCACAGTGGACTGCCGTGCACTGCACGATTTTGCATTGACGGCGACCGTGTCTGCCTGGTAGGATTGGCGGCGGACCTCATCACGTTGGCAGCGGGCTATACCGGGTGTTTCGGGGCTTAAGGACTGTAGGATGGTTGCCTGCATGGTAGCGTGTGCCCCGGCTCCTGGCCGCCCAGTTAATGGGCAATGACGCCGTTCCGTTACATTTGCCGCATTACTCATTACGTTCGTCATCACACTCGTCATCACACTCGTCATCACACTCCCATCCAACTCATCAAGCGGTCACGCTTCATTTAGAAGATAGTAGGTATCCTTGCAAATCGAGGCCCAGCACCTGCGCCGCTGTTTCACTCTGTCCATCCACCGGGTTAATCGCTTGCAGGCCATGGCGACATTCCTGTCGAGGCTCATCTCCGAGGTGGAGGCATTGCCGTCATCCTCCACAAGAGACCGCAAGGCAGTCAGGGCGGCCCTCCATGCGGGCCTGCAGGCGGTGCTGGCGCAAGGCGGGGTGGGTATGCACAGTAACATCATCACACTACTCATTACGCTGATGACTGGTGCCCCAAAGTCGAATCGTTTGCAGGCGATGAGTGGATGACCCTTGACACGGACTTCCAAGGAAGCATGCATGGGAGAGCACATGTCGTTAAGCAAGCTACACCTCGCAAGGAACTCGAATCAAAGGGGGATTTTGCTGGTCCCTATCAAATCTACCAGGGCACGATCTATAGACGATCAACGTTTTGCAGACGTGAATACTGTGGCGGTGGCTAGCGAGTAATGGCCCGGGCTGTCTTGGCATCTCTCCCAAGCTTCGCACCTATCAACATGCCTAACAGTAACCGCCTTGACATCCATCAGCTATTTGTCGCTACATGTACTGCAGGAACAACGTACAGGTCTGAATGTACGGCAAGGCAATCACCGGCCCCTTGCCAATCAACTGCCATCTTCATGTCCTTCCTGCCTCGCGTATGCAAGGCTGGGAACGGTAGTACGCAATATACAAGTTTCCACCCGTTGCGATGCAGGGCCAGGAGGCTAACAGCGATGGACGCGTGCTGGCGAGCAGGAGATATTTCGGAGCACATGATCCGCAGAGAGAAACAAGCCGTTGGAAACAGGCTTCCTATGGCAACCAGCCGCCCAACTGGGACCTCCTGAGGCAAAGGGTGGCTGAAATGGGCTCGGCCGCTGATAATGGTGGCAGCGCCGTACAGCTGTCGCACATTGCCGCGTCCGCATGCGAGGTGCTGCAAAATGCCGTGACCGGACCCACGGGTTATTCAGTTGTTCCATTAGCCTATTATTCTACTCGTCGCTTGGATCGAGACACAGCCGCCCGGCAACGCCGGGGCTGGCGGCCACGGAGGCTGTCTCTATTGGCAGCTGAAAAGAGTCGGGTCAGCGGCCCAGGGGTCATCATTCCTGTGTCTTCGAAAAGGAACGACATCATGGGTGCGGAAGTAGGTTACAATAACCGAGACAGCTTGCCAGACAGCGGTCACGCGAGGATGGCTGTACGGCCGACTGCTGATCGTGGTGAAAAGATGTAACTGGACCAGGACGGTTTGAGCGAGGTCATCATCACTGCTGGGGGTGGGAAAGGACCACGTTCCCGGCCGGCAGCACTAGCTGATGACAACATCCCGGGGGGATTTCTTGTGTCTAGGTTGTCGAAGCACTGATGACTGTGTGTGATCATGAAACAGCAGCGGGTAGACCTCCAGGCCTGTAGACCTCCCGGCCTGTAGACCGCCGTGCGGCGGAAGTTGCATCCAGGCATCGGACCCGTCCAGAGGAGTATGTAGATAGCAACTATATGCTAGCCGTAGCATGGATATATAGGGATTATTGTTAAGGAAATACACAGATACAGGGATATTATTATTATTATTATTATTATTACTATTGTTATTATTATTATTATTATCTTTTTGGACAGCCCTAGACTGGCCCTTGGGCCTCGGCTTGTATGGGCTCGTTACACCAGGGAGTAACGCTACCCGAGGAGGTGTAAAACACACACACATACACACGCACATATACATTTACATTTTATACATTTAGGTCGACATTAGGCTGGCGGGCGACACTATGGCTTCGGTTGCGTATTCCTACCAAAACTTGCTTATGCATCCCAACATGTAACTTTCTGGTTGATGGAAGCAACGGCGTGCGGGCACCAAGCCGCGAGCTCGCGTCAAAGCCAGCAGGTGGTCCTTAAGGGCGCACAGCAGTGGATGCACCGTGTTACAGTCATCCCTTTCTCTGCCTCCGGCCAGTGCACGGCTGTATCTTCATACACATATGCAGCTACACATGTACCACGGGGGGCACGGTGGCTGACCCCGGCGGTGTCGTGGCAAAGCTGGAAGCGTGGGTGGCAGCGGCCGGAGACCGCCGAGTCAGCCCGATGCAGCCCTGCCGGCGTCTGACCGGCGCCCCACTGTCACTGCTGTACGGGGGCAGCAGTTACATTAACAATAGCATTCATGCATGCTGCGCCGTTTACATCATCACCATACCATGACATAACATCACAGCAAGCGAAGCACCCATTTGCCTCGTACTACTAAGTCGCTTGTGTACTGTTCAATGCATGCCTTCTTACGCAAGTAAGTAAGTGTCGGCCACCAGTCAATATGCAATACATAAGTTGAAATGTGTCTCCCGGATCCACGCACTCGATTGGGTGCGTGACCACTACTACTACGCATTACCATATGGTAATGCATTTCACAACCTTGCTTTATTTGATCGTAGTCGTCAGTTGCTGGAAGCTGTCTGGAAGCTATAGATCGGTTCGGTGCGTGCGAAAAACAACTACGGCTGGCAGAGGTTAAGGCCTGGCTTCTGCTCCCGTCGCGTCCGGGTTCAAATCCGCCTGCCGACCTCTCGGGGTGTTTGAGAGGTGATGAAATGGGAGGTGGCCCCCCATCTTGTGGACGGTGTAGGACGTGATAAAATCAACTCGCGAGCTGACCAGGAACTAAGTTGACGCGCCGTTGATCCGCTAGATTTGGTTGGATGCTGGTGGTGAGTTGCCAAACTCAAAGAGTACACTCTGAAGTCGGATGGGGTGAATGGCTTAGGGTGCCCCTCTAGCAGGGGAGAGCAGGGAATTGCCTCGGGAAGGAGGGCACTGGTGAAGCTTAACCACCCTGTAACAACATCAACTACTAATAAGCATTTGAGCCATGCGTGTATGCTCATGTATGCATCCCATGCATTTCGCATGGATACACCTCGCAGTAATACACTAAAAACGTTGACAGTAAGCACACCGACAAACGATTTTTTGCTGCCTGAATCATCAATTGCGGACTGAAACAACCGCTGTGCATTCGTCTCGTCACCATCATGTTCTAAGCATCATAAACTCCCAGGCATGCATATCGACAAAAGCGACGACCCGGGGTCATCGGATCTAATACCTGCAAAAAAATGAATTGTCATTTATTCTCGCTTGGCTGGTTGGGCACTAGCTTCCGTCGGCTCCTACATACCTAGCCAGTTGCACTTACTAAGTTTCCGAAACTTAACTTGCCGAGTCGACATGCCTGCACCCATCCACCTATCGGCCTAATCCAACCAAAGACAAGCTGCTAAAGTTGCTTGATCAAGCAACCTTGCTCATGAGCTCCAGCAGGGTTTAAACAGTGACATTTCAGGTAACTGTCGCCGAGTAATAAGGCAACACGACCTGTAACGGTTAAATCAGGTTTTAATTCTTCAGGACGTTACTCAAACCGATTTTTACTAATAAATGTACGAGTCACCGATTCTGTTACGAAGGCCAAAAATTCTACCTCGCTCCCCCGCAGCAACTCACACATGCATGCACCTCGATGAACTCCGTTTGCTTCATTACTGTCGGCCTCCATGCAAAGTAAAAAGCAAGTGATGACCAGTCAGCGATCAGCGAACAAAGAAAACCATGCAGACCATGCTATATTAATATATTATATATAATATAATATTCGTTGCTTTTCACACAGCAGCCACCGGTCGCCACCACGGCCGCACCCTTTTTTCCGGCTTTCAGCGGCGCGCCCATGCTCATGACAGGCGTGGTAATTGGTTAGATCAACTCGCTTGCTCGCACTGGCCGGAATGTCTGAATATATATCCACTGCTCGGCTATATAAATCAATTGTATTCGATAATCAGGATCGTTATAGCTTTCGTCTAGCAGTTTCTAAACCGGCTGGCAGATCAGCTGGCACTGCAGCTCTCGCCGCGGCCGTACCTACGTAGCCGGCACCCGCTGCTGTTGCACACACATACAGTCGTCAGTGCCCTGACAAGCTAGACATCCAAAACCCCAGTAACGCCGTCAGCTAGCGCTGCCGGCCGGAAACGTGGCATTTCCTCCCGCGGTTGATGCTGCCGGCAGTGATGACCCGCCCACACCGTCTTGCTGGTCCAGGCCCTTCAATTCGCTATGATTGTTGGGGACACACGGCTCCGCACTCAAGCGATCGTTGACCAGGCTGTCCTGATTTTCATAGCCTGCGCCAGCGCCAATGTAGTTACTATTGGATGCCGCCGGAGCAACGGCCCCTGGGCCACTCTTGCCCCGCTGCTTTTCAGCTGCCAGCAGCAAAGACAGCCTCCGTGGTCGCCAGCCCCGGCGTGGCCGGGCGGCTATGTCTCGATCCAAGTGGCTTGGAGTATAATAGGCTAACTGGGTAACAGAGTGACGTGCAGGTCTAGACCTTGCTATTGCACTTTCCAGTACCTCGCCCGCCGTGGATGCGGTGATGTGTGACAGCTGTATGGCACCGTCTCCACCGTCAGCCGAGCGTATTCCAGCCACCCATCGCCTCAGAAGCTCCCAATTGGGCTGCCGGTCGTAAGACGTCTGCTGGTGTCTTCTCTTGCGTTGCAGATCGCCATCACCAACACGATTGGCAGCTGCTGGTTCCTCAAGCTGTGCTTCAGACTCCGTGTCAGGTGCCCGCAAGGTCCCCGGCCACTGGTTGTCTGGTCTCTCCTGCGGCATAGAAAGCATGCACCGCGAGGGGTAGTCGGGTCAATGAAGGGAGAAGGCTGCGTGGAGGGGTTGGGTCGTTCTTCTACTCCAGGCACGGTGAATGAACCATTAGGGGTTGGGCCTGAATGCATGGATGTGTTGTATACCGCTTCTTAAATCTGGTCCCAAACTAATACATTTCTCTGTCTAGTTTTTCCTTTCTCGCTTGGCGCGGTTGCTGGACAAGTTCGCGGGAACTAACTGAATTCCAACTGCCTATTTTGCCGCCTTTCTGTCAGATCTTTATGGCTCCAACCTCTGGGTCAGACGGCGAGCGGGACGCTGTCATGGATGCCTACAAGTAAACGCCGCCTCAGGCGGAAGTCCATACTTGCAGAAGTATGGGGGGGCGTAGCACAGGTTACGACTGGGACGCTGGTCCCAGGCTCGCGGAGCCCCGTCATCGATTAGAAGCATGGATCAACGGTACGCCATTCCGGGACTGGACCGCGCCATTTCGGAACTGGCTGTACGATTCATGGGATGGCTGCATCCCCCGCTATTTAAGCGGACAAAACTCTTCCAATCGGTGTCTTCCGACGCCACCATCCAGCTGTGGTTTGGTTAGATATGGATGTTATACACGGATTGAGAGTTTGGCGTACATGGGATTATGTGATCGTGATTCTTTCGGTTCCCTTCGGTAGCTCGGGAAGCCAATCCTAATCCTTACCCTGAACCCCATTTCATTGTGAAGGCATACCGTGCAAGGCGAACATGTAACTATCTCGTGTACGTTTTTGCGGCTACAGCCACATACTCGGCGGTACATGGTTACGGCCATGGCTGCTGTGTTAATCTGGTACCCCTTCACGGCCAGACCTGTACCGTAATACTCAGAATCGGTAATCCCCTTATTATGTCGGAATTTCTATCATTATACGGCATCTCATCCGCGTGCCATGGATGGTCTGCAAACGACGATACGTATGACCTCCCGTGTTCGTCAACACCTGGTCACGATCGGGCTGGTCGCTTTTTCGTGTAATAAGTCGCCAGGTAGGCTCGTACAGTTGCCCCATGCTTGGTCTTTGCAGCTTGCATGTCCTGCTGGCAGTGATCAATGCGAGTTCCAATCCGCTTGCGGGTCTTTCTCGCGAACCTCCCCCTTCAGCGGACACTTTTTTGTCTGGTTCGCCCGGTGGTATGGGTGTGAATGTCTCTCCGTACTCTAGGGGTCGCGGATTGTATCTCGACAGGTACCGCGTGCACGCAGGTTGTTAGACTGAGATGCGGGCACATGGCGCTAAACCATCCATTTGAAACGTTTCGTGCCTCCTTGCTCCTCTGGTGAGAAATCCACCAGAACCCAGCAAATTCGCAGCAGTGGCAAGGGGGGCGGTATGGATGGAGGTGGGTCACCTGCAGGCCGCGGCCGCTAGCAGGGAGCTTAGGAGCTTCTTTGCCCCACGAAGGTAGCGTACGGGAGGGGGCGTAACGGCTCACTGCGCTGCACTTCGCGGTTGTCATGTAGTTCGCAGTCAGAAGGGTTGTGTGGTTCAGGGATGGTGATGAAGGGGTGCAATGTCGTGCAAGTGATAAAACACAAACTCATAGGGGCTTTCCGACAGAGCCAAACAGGGCCAAACATGGCCAAACAGCACGTAATAGCAGCCAATATCAGATCCATACAGGCCTTAGCAGCCTGTGATATGTGTGCCGTACTGTCTACCAGCTACTACAGTTGGTATGTTATTAACACAATATGGCTGCTGCCATGATGTAATTACCGGACGCTCTATGTCCTGTATGTAGTCTGATAGTTTTGCTAAGATTGCTTCGGCAAGGTGTATAGCCCCATGCTTAGGTGGTATCGTACGGCGCTGTAAAATAAAGTGGCTCGTAGCTTCGTGCCGAGGAGGTTATCTTGGGTTGTGCTGGCGCGATCTGCTGTTTATCCTGGCTGCGTGAATTCTGGGTGGTGGGCACGCCAACCCTATGGCATAAAACGGGGGGTAACCCCCCTTTAAGCGTAACCCAGGGTGTAGGGGTAGGGGTTACCCATGTGGCTATGTACGAAGGGAGGTGGGTAACCTAACCCCGGGGTAGGGGTAACCCCTTACCGAGGGGTAACAAAGGGGTTGGGGTACTACACGACGGATGGGTAACATACAGGGTAACCCATGTTCACATTCACCTGCGCCTGTCTCGCCTGTCTACACACGCAAACATACAGGCAGGCGGCTGGCAGAGGTTAAGGCCTGACTTCTGCTCCCGGTCGACCCAGTCGACCCGGGTTCAAATCCGCCTGCCGGCTCCTCGGGTGTTTGAGGAGTGATGAAATGGGAGGTGGCCCCCCATCTTATGGACGGTGTAGGACGTGATAATATCAACTTGCGAGCTGACCAGGAACTAAGTTGATGCGCCGTTGATCCGCTAGATTTGGTTGGATGCTGGTGGTGAGTTGCCGAACCCAACGAATACATTCTGAAGTCGGATGGGGTGACGGATTAGGGTGCCCCTCTAGCAGGGGAGAGCAGGGACTGCCCCGGGAAAGGGGGCCGCTGGCGAAGTTAACCACCCTGTAACAACATACATGTCTTCACTTGTGACTTGCAAGTCATGGATTGCCATAATATACACACACATAGACATTCGCATATACACGCGTATACGCATATATAAATGTATATATGTATATACGTAATGAGGTCAGTCAGCATAATGAGTAGTGTGATGATGTTACTGTGCATACCCACCCCGCCTTGCGCCAGCACCGCCTGCAGGCCCGCATGGAGGGCCGCCCTGACTGTCTTGCGGTCTCTTGTGGAGGATGACGGCAATGCCTCCACCTCGGAGATGAGCCTCGACAGGAATGTTGCCATGGCCTGCAAGCGATTAACCCGGTGGATGGACAGAGTGAAACAACGGTGGTCCGTCTATATCCTGCCTTATCAGGAATGGACCCACGAGCTGATGACACAGCAGGCCATCATCAGAAGTCATGATATAGTCCAGGATATTAACTGGTCTTCGGTTTATTTGTCATCTGGATTGTGGTAGGTGGATACCAATCTGCGGGTGTTAGGCCGAGGCTTCAGGCAAGTGCAGTATGGGGACAAACGATAATGTGCGGCATCCGCACACCCGTCCAGCAGCTATTGCGCTCCATCAGCTACGCATCCAAAGAAACGAACATACCGCTGCTCGACTTCACCCGTCAATCAATCATTCTAGCCGCACACTGTAACTTTTCCACATAAAGTGATTGTGTAGTAGCTGGCCGCTGATAAGCCCTCTCGAGATGCTAGTGAAGCGCTTTGCGTGTGTTTGTTGTTGATGCATGTGCCGTACTGTGTACCAGCTACTACAAATATAAAACAATGGCGTATCATAGCCACGTTCAGCTAGGACTGCTCCGTTATACCTAACGGTGAGCTTACGCCACGGAAACAAATGATCGAGTGCCTATGATCGAGTGCCTACGATCGAGTGCCTAATCGTACGATTATGCACAGTGATGGAACGAATAATCTGGGTTCAGATGGGACTCGGGCCCATGTTACAGAACAGGCCTCACCTCAACCTCCCTAGCAGCCGCTGATATCTGCCCTTGCATCCGGCCGAGGTGCCGTATCAGCTTGAGCAATGCAACCAAAACGTCTGCATAGTTGCTGCCAAGCCAAGCTTCCTTGGCGCCACCGCTGGGGCCGCCATCATCCAGCCCGCGGTCACTGCCGCTGTCAACTACTACACCACTGCCAGGCCCTTGTAACGACGACTGCTGCCAGTGGGATATGCCGGTAATTAGGGATCTAGGGCCGCGGTCTAACTCCATGCCCGTGGCGAGATGGCGCCCTTCCACAGCGCCTCCTGAGGCAGACTCCGCCGTTGCGCCGCGCAGAGGACCTTTGGTGATGCCGTTACTACCGCTTCCACTAATGCTAATGCTGCTGCTAGCACCGCTGCTGATAGCATCACCGCTACAGCTGTTGTTGCGACTACCTCTCTCGTTGATACTGGCATTGCGATCTGCATCATTTCTAGTGCCAAGACCAGCAGGGGTCAAAGGCGGATTCACCAAGACCTGTGCAGGTGACGGCCCTGTGTGGTCCCGGGGCAACGTCCCTGCCCTGCTCGGGCCTGCCGCTGCTTCATGCCGGCTATTATCATCATTGTCATGCTGTAGTAAGGAAACGGACTCTGGTTCCCGCCGTGTGGTGGGGGTGGGGGTGGGGTGGGGAGGTAGACTGTAGACGGTCTCTTCAGTCCTGTTGATGTCTTGAGCTGGCGGCACACCTGTTAACGTTGCTGGGGATGCACCGGATGCCTGGAGCTGGCCAGAGGGCTCAGAGCGCAGGATTGCTGACTCCGGCAGAGGAGCAGCCACTATACCGACAAGCGGAGCCTCGGATCCTGCTACAAAAGCTCTGGGGCCTTCCATGGCTGCCTTGTTCTCTATTACACTCGATTCTGCAGCCCTTAAAGCCGCATTGCCTCTGCAGCTGCTTGATTTCTGGCTGTTCGTTGCTCGGAAATTGACCTCGCCGCCATCACTGCCACTACATTCGTCGAGGAGGGATGCAGGTCTCTGCCCGGCTAGGTTGCCATGGCTGGCTGGAAGGCATTGCAGCATGAAGGCACCCTCTCGCTGTGGGGTTGTCGGCAAGAATGAGGGCGCTGGCAGCAGGTTGCTGACGGGGCTGGCGAGCAATGGGCCTCCGGTCAGCGGCATTGTGGACTGGCTGGGATGCAACTCAGATGTAAGCTTTGGCAGTAGCGGTGGCCTCGGAGGCACCATCTCTGATACTACCGCCTCGGACGGTCTGACGTCTGCAGCAGGTGATGCATCAAACAACGGTGTCCCTGGCATTGCAGGCAGCTGGCGCAGCTGACCCACAGACAAGTGCTCCGAGGTGATGGTGTTAATGCCCGTGTCAAGCCTCCGAGTGGTGCCGTGGATGCTAGTGAGGGGCGGCATGGTAGCCAGACGGCTATCGCTTACAAATGGTGGCCCCACCTCTTGTGGTTGTGACAGCACGGGCAGCATTGGTAGTCGCAGTGGGCCGCTGGACACGATGTTCCTTGGGGGCACTGTTTCGTTGTGCTCGCTGTCGCCACGCTGGCCTAGGCCTAGGCCTACGCTGCCTACAGATTTGGAGGTCTCTTGGCACGGAGCTTCCATCCGGACACTGCTCACTGAACACCGAGGTGCGCCATGGAGGCGTCGAGCCCATTGCTCGGCATTCATTCCTTCCGTGGCCCCAGCCAGTATCGCATCGAGATTGCCCGGGCCGCTGCCGCCATCAGCCACATCATCATAAGCGCTGCTCCTTCTCTTGCCATTAACGCTAACACCGCAACCGTTGACAGCCGCAGGCCGCGTGTTTGGTCGCAGGCTAAACGTCACGGCAGGCGCGCTTGGTTGACGCCACAGCAAGGAGGTTCGGGCTGCCCCAAACCCGGGAGTGGTCGGCGGCGGCGGCGGCGATGTCGGCCGCCCAGCTGCAGACGACTGTGTGTCCCCACTACTGGCCACCCTTTTTAAGGAAGTCCTAGCGGAGGCTGCTGCTAAAGTCGCCAGGCCGGTTCCGTTGCCAAAGCGTGCCATAAGGTTTGCAAGCACTATATTTGCCAGCTGGGTGGCATCATCTTCCACCGTCATCGCTCCTGCCTGTGGGCCTGTGGGCCCCGTTGAGGGCCCTGCCACCGGGCCGTCGCTCTGCTGGCGCAAACTGGTCAAACTCCTTAGGGACCTTCCCAGCTTAGCGTGATGCAGGCGGGTTTTGCCTGAAGCATCGCCCACCGCTGATACGAGGCCCTTATGTCTGTCATTCGCCGTAGCAGCGGCCACAGCATCGGTGTTAAGAGCGCCCGGTGAGCTTGGCTTCGGCAAAGCCGCGGCTTTTGATCCGGCACTTGAGGACCGACTGGGCTTCCTGCCAGTGCTACTGGAGGCTGCATCCCCCGGAGTCCCTGTGGTAAAGCCCCGGCTAGCCTCGGCCGCTGCGACTCTCTCCTTCCAGCTACCATCAAGATCGTCACTGTAATGGCTCCGTGTGCGTCCAGGCCCTTTATCACCGTCGTCAGTCTCGATGGCAAGGGGTGCTATCGCCGATGTATGCGCCTGGCCACTGCCCTCCCTTCGTACCACCATTGGTGGCCTCACGCCAAACTGCTGCAACTGGTGTGACCTGCCTGCATGCGGCGAAGTGAGCCTCCTAGTATACCCTATGGCACCGGCATCGGCTGCTGGCAAGCTGCTGGTGCTGCGGGGGCCGGAGCTGTTACGGAAGGACGTGTTGATGTCGGTCGCGTCTGGTGCAAGAGACCGTGTAGGGGTCCTAGACCACAGGACCGGCCTTGATAGCTTCTGCGAACCTATGTTCAGCAAATCCCTAAGGCTGTTACTACCTTTGCCAACGCAGCTTTCAGAGCCTCCTGCTGTGTCGGTGGCCCCGCTGGCAGCGGCCGCTGCCATTGCCACTAGTGAAGAGCTCTGTTGTTGTGGCGGGTGCACGTACCGACCGCTATTGCTGTTGCTGCAGTTGATCTCCCTGCTCAGATGTTGAAGAGGGACCGGAGTAATGGCTGCCCGGGATGCAGCTCGAAGTGCCTGGCCGAGTGGGCTGTTGAAGATATTGCTGTCTCCATTGGCCTTTGCCTACGGACAAGTGAAAAGGCAGGAAGCCACGATGTATAGCTAGGCGGGAGGATACAACTGACCCAGCGTTGCACAGTATATTACTAGGGTGTTTGTCTGTCTGTCTGTCTATCTATCTGTCTATCTGTCTGTCTGTATGTATGTATGTATGTTTGTATGTATGTGCGTGTCGGTGCGTGTGCATGTGTGTTACCCTCCAACGGTGTAACGGGCCACACGAGCCAGGGGCCCAAGGGCTGGCCGAAGGCTGTCCGAATCACTAGTAGTGTTCCGCATTCTGCATGTTGACCCGATGTACAGTAATTACGTGTTGCATTGAAACAACATACCTACCCGCTTTTGCGACACCTGCCTGCGGCTGCTTAGCTGTCGAAACTCCTGTAGCCGCTTACTGTATGTGCGCGAATTTCCTGATAAAGCCTTGTATTTCACTTACCCAGTGCGAAACGGCCTCCTGAGCCAACAATTCGGTTCCTTGCTGCGCCGTATTCCGCTTGAGCTTCGCAGTCAACGTCCGAGGACCGATTCCGCTGGCGTAGGAAACTTGTGACATTATGCTGGCACCGCCTGAAACCATGCTGCGAAGCTTACGCAAGAAGCTCCTGCTTGATGTTTTCGCAAGCCAAACCTGCACCAATGCGCAAAGCCTGGTATTTAGAAAGGTGAGGATTGGTAATATGTTCGCGCGTATAATGTGTTTCGGAGGGTGATAAGGATTGTCGGATGCCTCTATAGACGACATAAGTCACCAACGTTACATACTTTGGTCACAGGCATGAGAGGGAGGCGCAGGGATATACGCTATAGACCCAAATGAGCCCGCATTGGCCTTCATCTGTGAAGGCACGTACGTACTATGTACGTGTACGTGTATACGTGGTTGACCGGTCAGCCAATCTACTGGCAGGCACAAGGTTTATCACATACAAACGCAAGACGCAGCAGAGGCGGCCACATACATACATTTGGCAGGCGGTTGGCAGAGGTTAAGGCCTGACTTCGGCTCCCGGAGGTTCCGGGTTCAAAATCCGCCTGCCGACACGTCGGTGTGTGAGGGGTGACGAATGGGGAGGTGGCCCCCCATCTTGTGGACGGTGCAGGACGTGATTATAGCAATGTGACAGCTGACCAGGAACTACGTTGTGGCGCCATTGACCCGTTAGATTTGGTTGGATGCTGGTGGTGAGTTGCTGAACCCAACGAATACATTCTGAAGTCGGATGGGGTGACTGGATTAGGGTGCCCCTCCCGCAGGGGAGAGCAGGGAACTGCCTCGGGAAAGGGGGCCGCTGGTGAAGCTATGACACCCTGTAACAACATCATACAGGTATTACCTCAAGCCAGCGCAGCAACAGCTTGTTCTTGGGGGCTCCGTACACCACTCGCTGCCAATACCAGTTCAGAATGCGTGAGATGTCCTGTGTTTAAGATTCAGCACGGAAAAACAGCATCTCGCTCAGGAGTCCTCTACCAGCCTCTGCCATCTACCAACATTTGGTTCGAGGCCAGCAGATGGAATGAAGTATGCACACGAGAAAACAAGTTCCCACCGGATGTGGGCGCACGACGCGAGGAACGTCTTTAAGTTATATATACCTGTGGAACTCCAGGAAGGCCGTATACAGCGTACTTGAGCTGTCCAAATGGCCACACCAGGAAACCTAAAATTAACTGAACCAAGATAAACATGAAACAGAGCGGCGCCAGGCAGTACAGCAAGCCCACCAGCAGCTGCTCGACGGCTGTGCGCTCCACGGCGTTGCCAATTATAAGGTCCTGCATCCAGGTCGCAGCGGCAGTTAGGGCGACGATATGAGCGCGTGGGAAATCGTTGTAAGTTCGGAAGGACTGGCTGGCTTTTGTTGTGGCTGCTGAAGTAATGAAGCGAACACGGGTGAGTGGGTCAACAGAAACATGCCAGGGATGGATGAGTCTGTGTACGCAAGCACGCGGATTGCAACCATGTAACGGCTGAACATAGCGTGCGTACGACCGTGACGTGTACACATACCAGCCGATCGGCATTGAGCCGATCGGCATTGACAGAAGCCATGCGTCTCGTCGTCCACGTACCTGGCTGACATACACGTCGCATAGTGAAACATGTCCTGGGATATGTAAGTCTATACGTAGGATAATTGGTAGTGCATGATTACGTTCGCCCAGAAATGGTGAGGCTCACTCACCTTGAAGGGGCCGTTTTCGTTCCTCAGCAGTGTATACTGTAGCAGGACTGTCAAAGAGGAGCTCAAGTTGTGAAACCGCGCCACGGACGGACCAAGAACGACGCAGGCGGTGGCGGCGAACATGACGATGGAGATGACCAGCACCACAGCGAAGTGTAGCAGGTCGGGGAGCGCAAGGACCAACGTGCCAAAGACGATGGACAGGTGGGGCTGGAACGAGATGTAGTGCAGCCAGCGCACCGCCAAGGCACAAAGGACCAGGCCCTGTGCAACACGGGCGTTGCAACCGTAAGGTAGGATGCGATGTAGGGGGGGAGCAGTTGCTTGCTTGGCTAGGTGGGGGGCTGGGCGGAATAATTACCGCGTGACTCGGGGGCGTCTCGTTGTTTCCAATTATGTACACTTTCCGCTTTGACATTTCCATTGTGTTCCAGGTTTTCAGATATTGCTCCATGACGACATTTATGGCATGTAACGGAGCACAGCAATGGATTTAATCCTGGACCCAGCGAGATCCTGGACCCAGCTTACCTGGAAAAAGGCGTACAGGACAATGGTGTTGTACATCGAGTCCAGCCGTGTGAGGACGGCACCTGCGGCATTCAGCGCCCGCGGATCCGCCTGCATGCGCCACCGATCAGGGCTGCCGGCCGTCCTCGTTGTGTTCGTGGCCGCGGAGCTGGCTCCCTCGCTGGAATTTAAACTTGTACTGCGACGAAGCAGGAAGTACCTCGCCGGCGCAAAGGCGTCCGCGTCGTACACATCAAAGCGCGCGGTGAAGTCTTCACGTACGGATAGCCGTACAGTGTAGGTGTAGAGGACAGCAATGGCCGCGACCATGAGGGCGCAGATGGCTGTCTCGAACAACACCCAAGGGATACTCATCCGGGCCGTATATTTTCGGCTGCTGCCGCCTTGACCCCGAAGCCAGGGTTCTGAAGTGCCTGCAGATTGCATGGTCAGGGTTACTTGGTGCGACTCAAGGCGGCGGACGGCCCATCTAGTAGACGACGGGCTGAGGATCATATGATGGAAACGCAGCGAACACCTTTTTACTAGACTGCGGGGAGTGGGCGTCTTAATTTCCTACACTTTCGGCATGCTGTAGTAACTGTACAAAGTACGGCACAAGTATCCTCAGCAAATACATGCTAAGGTGCTCCGCCGGCGTCTTGAGAGGCCTTTTCCAGCGGCCAGCTGCTGTGCTTGCGTGGTCAAAGTAGCGCTACACAATTGCCAGCTTGGTTTTGAGAGGGCAGGCAGAGGGCTACACAGACCTCGTGAGCAGGCATGCCCGCATTGGAACTAATCTCTTGTGTGCCGAACGACGTACTTTGTGGCGCTGCACTGCCAGGAGCGCCTCAAAGCCCCATGGTCTCCGCCCCAAGGTCAAAAACCATTCGAGTCTGGAGTATCTCCGCTAAGCATAAGACAGGACAGGAGCATAAAAAAGGAAATGCACCGGTGCAATAGGTGCAGGTCTGGAAACCTAGTGAAGCTTACAACACCATACCCAGGAGGCGGAAATGATGCGAGTAACTTTGCGGAGGGGCCCTTCGAGGCATGCCCGAAGGATGGAGCGGTGGAGCTCCAGGTATCGTTCATGCGGTAATTTGTGGGGAGCTGCCAGACCAGCGCACCGCCTCCTGTTCGCTGAATTGCCACGGCTACCTCTACACTACCACGTCTTAAAGCAGATTGTGAGGTTTTGGAACCGTGTCCGTTTACAGCGTGGGTCTGTGGCACACCAAGTTTGCGAGAGGAGATCGTAGAGGCTCCCTCCAACCCCGAAGGGGCGGATGTAGTAGCTGGTATACAGTAAGGCTCACATAACAACTAGATATATGCCCAAAAGCGATTGACCAGCATCGCGGGAGGCCTTTTCAGCGGCCTGCCACTACAGCGGATGGGGGTCACTAGTCCTCCGTTTTCTGAGTTTTTCTGGGGCACGATGTATGAAAAGAGGCCCCGCAAGGGCTACGTGAGGCAGATGAACTAGTGGAATGGCTAATGAACAGGCCATTGTCGGAAGGTGTGGTATCGGAGTTCAAGGATCGGTTGATAAGCGGTTGGAAGCATATGCGTTTAGATGCCCAGCCACACGTGTACGCATCAGACGGTAAGCAACCGGGAATCCACATGGAGAAATTAGATGGGTAAGGCTGAGCAAGCAGGTAGAGGTTGTTCCCGCATATCACAACATTTATCCCGCGTTCAGCGAATTGTAAGCTTATGCAGTTTAGGCTTTGCTGTTGGGTGTTGGCGGTGAACAGAGCGCGCAAGGGGCGGCGTTATGTACCTAGGGAGGAGAGGCTATGCCCTTGCTGCGGCATTGGTAGCCATATTGAAGATGAGAAGCACATCTTGCTGGACTGTCCGGTATACGGCGAAATTAGGTCACCGAGTAACTCCCACCGCCCTGGCAGGGTAAAGGGGGGAGGGAAAGAAACAAGGGCAGGGTTTTGTGGGTGGGTCGCGAACGGATATGCCCTTTTTATACCTCTGCGCCTTCATTTAGGCTCCCACCAGTACGACGGAAAGATAAGGCCCCACCAGTCATCATGGCCAGAGAGGCGGGCGCACAGCGAGAAGGGGCTCAAGGACGAAAAGGGGGAGATGGACAGAGAGACTACGTCTGCAATATGCGTGTGGTGTGTGCGTATGTATACATGTGCTTTGTTTGCGTTCATAAGCGTGTACTTGGGTGATCTATCTTGTAAGTTCCATTACGAGTCCTGGTGGATCGGAGAACACCGAGCTTATGTGTCTCAGTCTGTGAATTTTCCACGCTTTGAGCATATGAAGGACGCTATGAACGTCTGTCGAAGATGCTGGAACGTATGTGGTCCCACCGCAACTCTATAGTTCCCTTTGGTCGTTAGTCTCCTTTAGTCTCCTTTGTTTGAAGTTCGAGATAGGACGGTGCTTATAGGCAATCTGGCAGCCCTTGAGCCCTCGGATCGTATTGGGTGGTTTGCAGGTACGGGGAACGCAACCCACGACCATGTCTCACACACACACACACATATATATATATATATACACACGCACGCAACACTATACGCACCATCTCCAAAGTTGTCATCGCCGGCTGCCATAGCGCGATTGCCCGGCGCCACCCTCCGTGGCCGCAAGAGGCGGAATCGGGTTGAGGCGCTAGAAGTGGCTACAGCTTCCCAAGGCTGCCTGGGGTAGCCATCCAGAAACAGATTGTGCTGCTTCCGCTGAGCCCGAAGCTGCTGGACTACATCATTTGCCGTCATGTAACAGTACGCCAGCACGAGCAGCACCAAGAAGAAGTCGGGCAGGAAACGAGCCACCTGTGCCGCAGCAAGGAATGAAAATAGATCTAAACTGAGCACGAAGGGGCAATTACCATGTCCCCAGGGAGCAGCGGTTTCGCCGCTGTTGTGGTACCAGCAGCCAAATCGAGGATGAAAACACGTGTTATTGGAATGCCCAGCCCATAATGATATTTGTGCGGAAGAGGGATTCGATCATCAACAGAGCGTGTTGGAGGCCATGAAATAGGAGCCAGTACGTCTGGCGAGGATGTTGGAACGTATGTGGGCTCACTGCAACTCGGTTCCATTTTGGGCGCTAGTCTGGGCTGATAGTGCGATGCTTCCTCTTCTCCGTGGCATTTAGGTGTTTAGGTATTGCCCTTGGGCCTTCGGCTCGGGTAGGTTTACAGGTATGGGGTCACGCACCCCCAACCATGTAACACATACACACAGATCTAGATAGGTACATGAGAGCAGGTCGACGTCGGCCATGCTGTGCAAGCTGTCCTACCATACTGCGCGTAGCAGAACTGTGTCAGCACCGTATGTGTCAGCAGGCCTGAGCCGGAATATGCAGGAGCCCTATGTTACGTGTGTTGCGGCTGCAATGGCATGTTGAGGCGTAGAATATCCAGGAAGATCCACAAACGACCCTGCCTGCCTATTCGCGCACACTTTTGCAAGTAGGGATACAATGCCCACGACTTTTGGCATCTCCCGCGAGTACATTTTGCCTGGTCTTACGCACTGCTTCTACTGCTGGTTCCCACCTGCAGGTTCTTGATGTACTCTCCGTAGCTGACCGCAGGCAGTCCGAGCAGGTAGCTAGTGGCGCGAATGTCGCCGCTGTCCAGCCAGGTGAAGTCCACTCGCCAGTAGCCAAACACGGCAGCGTCGGGATTGTAGGTTACCAGCTGCACACGAAGGAACCTGCATGCAGGCTCGGTGCACCCGGCAGACGTGCAGTGCACCGTCACTGCGTGGGAAGAGGTTCCTTGCTTCTAGCTTAAATCCTTATGAAAGCACAGCAGAGGGCCAATGTGTTGGAAATGACCGACACTCATATACCAGTGAATGGTAGCCACAGTAATAGGACCCAACGGGGGTCCGGCGCTTTGCTGGTCTTAACACAATGACAAATAATCACGTAGGAAAACCCTTCTCGCATCGAACTAACAATGGGATCCCGGCCTTAACAACACGTATGTGGGGAACAAGTATCACAGCAACATCATACATCCTTGGCATTTCGGAAATGTATGCGCGACCAGCTAGCCAGGAACATGCATTGTGAGTCGCGGGCCTGCTATCATTGAGGGGGTTGTTCTTTTTGTTCCTCAGACACGCCCGCGTATGGTAAATGGCGCCTTCCATGCCGCCGTCCTCCGTTCTCCCTGGATACCTGGATTCCTGGATCCCTGGATCCCTGGATCCCTGCGCACTTTGTCAGTTTGGCTGACAGATAGCCCCCGTCCCGTAGGTAGGTGAGCGCCTGTCCAGCTCTCTTGGCGGACAGACGCGTGTCTAGCAGCAGAGGGTAGCCAGGGGAGAAGCTCTCCAGGGGCTCATGGAAGAATCCGTACGGCAGCCCCAAGGGGTTGATTTCGGGGGAACCCTGCGTGGAGACGATACACACGTGCACATGATGAGAGCTGCTTGAAGACAGAAATGTGTTGGCGCAAGATGGTCGACAGGATACTGTTCAAGCACCGGTACCGAGATGCTTCTCATTTGCACGCATAAGCATCAAAAATACAATTTATCCACACAAAAAGCACTTTAGTAAAATTAAATGTTATTAATCCGTATATCCTTACCAAGGAGGCAAAGCTACAGAGATTATGTATAGTTGGTGATGGTGTGGATAAATAATAGTTTACATTATTCCGTAGACAACGACAATCTTTAATAAATATGTATTTTACTTAGCAAAGTAAGTAACCATCAGCTTGTAACCATCAGACATTATCTCGAATTGATGCTTTTATGCATTTGCAAAGTTTGCTGATATAAACTAGTCCCCGCATTGATTCTTCTTTTTTCCATTTCAAGCCATGTAAGTACAGCAAGGCATGTATGATTTTTATGCGCACGACCCGTGCTTGCCTAACAGCGCTACCGCAGGTTTGCGTCAGTTCTCGGTTCACTTCCACACACCTCCGTCGTGTTGTACCAATCTGACGACCGCAATGTGGCGTCGTACAAGGAAGACACCCGGCTGAACACCGGGTCGTTGCCGATGCCACCCAAGTTACCAGACAGCACGACTTTGAAGGTGCGGGCATCGCAACCGCCATAAAAGTATGAAAACCTGCTTTGTTTGCAAGCGCGCCGGTTTGAGGCGGCCAAGCTATCCACAGTTCGCCTCTCCTGCACAGGAAGAGAGAGCGTCAAAACTCCGCACGCCATAAACTTGTGGAACGAGCAGCAAGCGTGACGCCTTCTATGGACAGCTCCCCTCCGCTGGGAATTAATGGCCGTCCACAAGGGCTGGACTTGACCTTCCTGCTGTTTTTGAATATCTCTGTACAACTGAATGCCTGTCTGTACCCACCTGGTGAAGCAGTAACCCCAACATCACGTCGTTCCGACCCCCAGCGCGGCGCCGCCGAAGGTCGCTGTCATCCAAGAGACTGTAATTGTATTGTGAGCCATCTGGCAGGGTGTACCCGGTGAACTGTGACCTGCCGCTATTGGAGTTGCTGGTGCCCCTCGTTGACCGCCGCCTGCTGCCATACATGCGGCCACGCTGTCCTGTGCTGGCACCCTCTGTGGTATCGGCGTTTGGGCGATTACCTCCTCTCGTGTCGCAGAAAACCCCCTGTACGGAGGTGAGTAAGTGACCATGATAACCCTGGGGACTTGCGCACACCAAGGATGACATCCGTGAGTAAGCTTGGGATAGCCATGGCCGGCGCGCCGTGGTGGCGATTTGGCCAGAGCCAGGTGATGCCCACCTCGCCCACCCATCCTCATCTGGGCTACGGAAAAGACGACGACGGTGACTGGGGCTGGCAGCTTGAGCAGGGGGCTGCGGGTCGGGTGGTGCGGCGGTGGTGTATCTGCTGACGTGGAACGCAAAGGAAGCAACAGAAACCTTGGAGGACACACATGCGATGTAAGCGGGGTCGAGGTAGGCATTCATGAGGTCCGCATCCAAGGCTACCGCTGAAGCCTCAGGTAGAAGCACAGCGGTGATGTTGGCAAGTAAGGCTGCGGACTCGGCCTCGTTCACAGCGATCTGCGGAGATTCAATGTGTCATTTTGAAGCCAGTATCACCATCATCCTCGAAAGGAATTCGGTGGAGGACAGTGCAGAAGCAGGAAATCAGGTTTGCGGCAGGTTTGCAGCAGCATCGGTGTTGGCGGATTGGGGGACCACATTGAGGAGTTACGAGGTTCTACTTATTGGGCCACCGTTTAAACGTCTTCTCTGCTTGTAAAAACATCCTCTCATGTCCTTTCCAGGTCGCGATATATAGCAGCATGTACGTGTGCAACCGACTGCCTCATACATATACCGAAGTACGGCACATGTGACGTATGTCCACATATACCAGCTTGCTTGCAAGTATACCGTGGGCATAGCTAAGGGAAGGCACCAGCTAGACTGTGCGAAAGTAAAGCACATCCTCACCTGAAGCATGCTGGTTGTACCTGCCAGCCCGTCCGAACCGCTGTACTGGGCTTCGGTCTCTATCATCATCGTGAGAAGATGTTGTGCTTTATGAGTCACTGACATAAGGGCGTCAGCGGCGTCTTGCATATTGGCAGTTGAAGCCCGACGGTAGCCCTTGTGGTTATGTATGGAGGGCCGGGGGAAGCAGATTGAGGCTTGGGTATCAGGAGATGTACAGATGTAACACAGGTCAGTTAGGCGTAGGGCTAGATAGCCTAACGGTGGCCTCGGGATGTGGGAGCGGAGGATTATTGCCTACGACTTACGATTACGTACAAAGATTACGCAAGGATAAAAGAGTACATGGATTGAGCGGGCGTAGCTGTGACCCGGTTCTAAATTGTAGTATGTGGACAATGGCACCGCGACGAGCTTCCGTGCACCGCGGCCCTCACCATGCCGCGTGCCGTAACGTGGTACGACAGACCTGCGATGTGTGTCCCATTTTTTAAACTTAACTTTGACTTGCGACGTACGACACATCTCAGAATACTGTTATGTAATGTGACGCAAAAGTCACGACACCGGTTCCTTGGTGTCCGCTGCGACAGGTTAACCTTGCTGCTCACCTCGTCGGTCTGCGACAGTTCGTCCTCTACATTGGCAATTCGCGATGGCAGCACAACCTGGAAGGCAGGGGTTATATTGGATTGCTGATGAAATGCTGGCACAGGAGCTGCAATTCAGATAGGGCATGGTGCAACTGATGAATTAGCATGCCATCTGAAAATTTGTTTATCGTCTCTTGATCGTGCCCTGGTTTACTAGGTAGGGACCGTCCCTTTCAATTGTACCAGGGCGCGATCTATAGACGATTGAAATTTCACGGACGGTTGTCAGTGCATTACAGGATCGCAATATGGGCCATAATGGTTTGTTCTGGCCCTGTAGGAACCGCACTACTCGTCTAGCTGTATGTGCCCATAATCGGAAGGCATGGTATTTGGCGTCAAACTCGAAGGCTGCTGCGACTCGGGGGGATAAAAGGTACACTATGACTGCTGCCTATCGATCGGTCACTTACAACATATGCGCATGCCGCTATAGCACTTGGGACCTCGTGGCTGTGACTCGCATTATCGGAAATAATGCGTGTATGGCACACATGCATGCAAGCTCTACCTAGCGAGCAGCAGGTTCATAGCGAACGCATATATCCCGCTTGCCCTTTAGGTAAAGGTGAAGGTAAGGGCACGCTGCTTGCTGGCACTACCTGCTGCTGCAGTCCCAAATGAATAAACAGTCTATAGGAGTTGAATCTCGCCCACCCGGGCTACATCACGCTGTGCTCTCGGTGAACGCCAGCACAAGGTATCACGTGCGCATTCTAGCATTCTACACAGCACATGCGCCAGACGAATGGAATACCTACTTGGTTGTAAATAATACCCTGGGAAGCCTGGTAAAGTCCGTCAACAACACCCACGATGAGGCTTAGAGCAATGCTGGCCTCGTCAGGTCGCCTCTCTGAGCATGTCGTACTGTATGGCTCGATGGACGTTAGGACGCTATCTGCTGATGATGCCAAAACAGCTGTCAAGTCCGTTAGAGTGGCATTGCGGCATTCAGCTGTCGTTGAGGATGCTGGCAGGAGGAGTCGACGCAACTGCACAGGAGAAGAGCCCAAAAGGAAGAGCCTATCAAGAGCTGCAGCGAGGCGCTTCGCCATGGACAAAACATCTAGAGCGTCTATCTCGTGATTAGTGTGGCGCATGCTGTGGCCGAATCCGCCTCGTCGCTTGGGCCTGGCGTGGTTCGCTGCTAGAGGTCGCACATTCTCTGCTGAAGTCGACGGCGTTGTCAGGACTGAAGAGTTCGCATCATTAGCGCCAGCGGTCATAGATACTGCATGCAAGGAGCGCTCTGGCGCGTCTTCCATGGTGGAAGGCGCGTCGTCCTCATCACGGTGATGAACCATGATTTCCAAGTTTTGTCGTCGTCGCTGCGTCTCGTTGGCCGCCGCATACACCAGCGGAACAACTAATCCGTAAGCTTCCAAAACATCAGCGACGTCCAGGAAGTCGACCGAACCCGTCGTCAAGTTAGCGGCGATCTGTTTCGGCAGGTGTGCATAACATACAGGGTCGTAGGACGGCCCCACGAACGTTTGGTTGACTTATTGGAACACAGAGCGTTACTCCTTGCTTGGCGCCCGGCACAATAAAATCGAGGTGGACACGTTCAAATTGGAAGGTCAATAGTGGACAAGTCCATGCCTTAGCACGCCACGCTTCATGCATGGAAACGGTCTCCCTCACCGCAACACAGTACGACACCACCGAGACATTGCATGGTTGGACTCCAGGCTCAGCCAGGAGGTCCAGGCGGCGCACGCTGCCCGTTGCCACTCCCAAGGCCTGAATCACATGCATAAGGGCGGGGCCGAAGACAGTTTTGTTCAGCAAGGGGACTGACTGCTGGCAAATAGGCCCACTGTGCTGTATCCTGTGGGGTGTATCACCACCACAGGATCTGGCATCTGCCGATCGGTACTTTTCTGTAGTCGTGATACAACACACTGGCCTAACAAATACCACGGCGCTGCCACGTCAACCTGCCATTCTATAACGACCAGTCTCTCATTCAGATGGCCGCACATCTTCCTGCTGCTTACTTGTAGCGCCCCAGACAGCATTTCCAGCTGCATTGAGTCGTTCGCGCCCCGCAGGGTAGCGACAAACTCCTCTGCAGCTGTACGGTCAATGGATCCAGCTGCCGTACGGTTGTAATACATGGAAAAAGTAAGCGTCCGCCACACGAGCTACAACAATGGGGGGAGCCATACGCAGCAGAGTGAGGGCATGTGTGCGTACTGGGTTCTAATGACGTGGGTCCAGCAGTCCAGCCAGGTTTGAGTGATGAGCACAGGAGCTGACAACAGGCAGCCGGGGCTCCGTAGGTAGAGACGTTAGCAAGGGCTCGCGAATAGGTTGCATGCATGCAAAAGAACAGTACGGCACACATATCAACTATCATATACATGCAAATGTGCTCCACCAGCATCTCGAGAGGTCTTTTCAGCGGCCAGTTACTACAAGAACGGAACCCAGCTAGAATTGTTGACCATGGCGGACAGCATGGGAATATAACCGGCCGGCCTTTCCATGCATCCCGAACCGGAGGCAAAGCGGCTGCGTTGACAGTAATCAGCTTGGGAATCCCTTTGTGCAGGCAATCGAACGGCACTTGCGTCTTAGAGGCGGATGCATGGAACGAATGGGAGCTGGGTTACGGGATCCACCACGCAGGCTCGCTCGGTTTGGTCATTCACGCATCTTGCTAATTTGTCAGGATGCCGTCTCATCAACCTCCAGCACCCAAGCATACCTGCTCTACACTGACGTCTAGACGAGCGGCTTTTTGTAGCCCCGACACCGCATCACCATCCTTCACCGAATACACGATGCGGTACCTCCCAGGCAGACAGGTGCCCATGGAGAGGCCGGTAACCGAACACCCGTAGCAGCTGCTGGAGCCGCCGCTGGGACATAGGGCCTTAACTGCCGTGGTGATGTAGGGCGTGAGGTCATCGCCCGTGCTGCTGTTTGCAACGGCCCCGCAGAGCCCAGCTGCCGTCTGCTGTGTGGGTGTCGCCGGTACCGCATCTGTGAAAGCGGCGCATGGCGCCAAACTGAAGGGAGCTGGTTGGCGATACGTCAGGACTAGCGACTGATTCAGCTCCGCCTGCGTGCATGATTAGCGTGGAGGCAGAATCTATAATTAGACCGGCCATACCTCAGGTGCAAACAGGAATTCAAAGCAAGCAAGGTTTTACTACCATACGTACTTCGGGTTAATATAGGCTGCTGAATCAGAACGGCTCTTATGTTTGGTATCTCCTTGCATGAAACCCTCGGCCGGGCTTTGGCCATTAGACGGTCACATACGTGAAAGCATCCTGCACGTGTAGCCAGGAGTAGTATTATGCACACACGCACCTGGCTTAGGTTTGCATTGTGGCGAATGGGCAGCAGAAATAGACGGGGCGGGGACAAGGAGCTCGTCCCATCCGCAAAGCCCTGAATGACGTTTCGTAAGGCGCATGGCACTGGGCTGCAGACCACCCCAGCCGGCCTGGAGCTGTCCGAAGCCGCCATCGGATCGTCGCAGGTGAACTGGTCCGCGGGGCAAGGGCTAATGACAATGATGAGGCGCTCTGCTGTGGCATTGGCACCTGTGCTATCGTACACAACCAATTGCAGCCGGAAGACCGAGCCTACGGGCGCAGTTGTAGTGTTCACCCCGCAATCGTATGGCTGTTTTTCACCTGCCGCATGGGCCCGACATTGGCTCATCGCGCAATCGCCTGGAGGGCAAAGTGTGATCTGTGTGGGTGTGAAGGGCAGCAGCATTGAACGCAGAGAAAAGCTCGTCATATGCATGCTGGGCATGCTTTAATTGCCTTCAGCGTGATCGACACAAGATTGGGGATGTAAAACACGTGCTGTAGGTACGTCAGCAGGTTCAGCTTGTCGAGCAGCTCTCACTGCTGAGGCCGAGAGGGGGGCTATGGTTAGCTTATTAGCCAAGCTAGGCAAGCCTTAGTTGTGGGCCCTCGACCTGCGGATGAGGTGCTTTGAGTTGCAAGTGGGGTTCCATTTGCAAAACCGTAAGTATTACGAGCTCCAAGCCGTGGAGGATGAAGAGCATGTACTCTTGGAGTGCCCAGCATATATAGCACATGCAGGGGCTTTCTGTCGGGATCCAGATAGACCAGACTATGACGGACTCGGTGACAGCGGTTGACCAGGTGAAATTGGCGAACCTTATCCAACAGTGTCTGGCTAACGAGGGTCAGAAATAGCAGGCGCAACGCTATGGCATACCAGTGTGGGTAGCTCTATTCCTTTTCTTCTCTCGTGTTGACTGATAGGAGTGATAGGTTCTGGTCAGGTTACTAATAGCATAGGAGTGATAGGTTCTGGTCAGGTTACTAATAGCACCCGCAAGCAGTTATAGGTTGAGGACATGGGGTCACCGCACGCAGCCGCACGCCTAGCTAGCGCTTGGGGGGGGGTTTCCCGGGTCCAGTTCACAGAGTACAGGGTGTTCAGTGGAGCACCGAAATCGTTTGTTGCCTTGTGCGGTTCCGTCTAGACCAATAAGTGCCAGCCTTTGCCGATCAGTGTCTTTTCGCTGGAAGTGGCTGAGAACCTTCCTGGAGCCCCCACTTCGTATCGAGACCCAATTTCGTATCGTATAGTTTCGTACCGGGCAGGTGTAGTTGCAGGTAGATGGGTTACGCACCGCCGACCGCAGATGAGATGCCGCCCTACCTCGGTAGCTGTTGTTTCCTATAAAGATCATTTAACAGAATGCTTTGCGATCAGTGACAGGGACGGCTGTGGGCTTTGGGTGTAAGAACTGGCCTGCTGTGCGCACTGTAGCCTGCATGGCCTTACCTGCTGTAAACAGAATGGACCAAATCAAAGTGCGAGTTAACGGAAATGCGCGAAGGCTCCTATGCAATTTCTCGTGCCATCTTGCATTTCCGTGCCTTGCAGGTAAACTCTCTTCGTAGTAGTTGTTTTCGGCGCCTTCCGCGCCTCCCCGCTGCTTATTCAAGCAATGAGGTTTCCCACTGGTCGACAAGTTGTAACAACTAAAACGTCCCCGGTCCAAATGGGCAATTATGCACGTACGATGTCGTACGACGGTGTGAATCACAGAAATCCCACACCAAGTAATATGCAACGAGTAGACTTCAGATGGCTCCTGTCTGTTGACTCCGCCTTGACTGGTCCCCCTGTCCCGCTGTCTCCACGTACCAGAGCCGTCAGGTCTCCGTCCTCAAGGTCATCGGCGGTCCCTAGCGGCTCACATGGCCGCGCAGGTGTAGATATTTGCCCTGCCGTGCAAAGGCTGTACGGCACACCACGCGGGACGGAAACCTGCGCCGGTGCACGGCAATGAAGTGACAACATAGCAAACGGATTGCCAATGCCGAAGACAGGCGGAGCCTTCCCCCTTAGCTTGCGATACGCACAGACCCGCATCCTGATGCAGGTTGCAGGTCTTACGTGCACACGCACGCAGGACTATAGTCCTCCTGTTGCATACTGGTGCCTGCGTCCTGTGCCCCTAACATGCAACAACATACAGGCATACATCACATGCATGTTCGCTCGCCAAGTGTAAGCACAGGTAGCTACAACGTTTACTCAAACGCATTACCTGCTGTCCGACCTGCAAGTTTGTGATTAACGTTATGCGTGGTGGCGTATTGGCGTTTGCCCAAGTACTGGCAGCAGCAGCCTCTGCGATAGCGCTGGTTGCATCACTACTGATGTCGCCCTCCGCCAATATTGTCCACGTCTCCAGGTCGTCAACGCACACACCGTCCACAGAGCACTTGCCATTACTGCAGGCGCGCTCCCCATCGCACAGATCCCCCACCACCACGGTCCTGCGCGCAATGATGAATGAAGTTTTGATTGGCGGGGTGGGTGCGTGCAACAAGGGGCGCCGCCTCTCGATTTTTCATTTAATGCTTGCTTTGGACACTTAGGGTTTGAAACAGTGGCTGAGGCAAGCTGAGTAACTGTTGAGTGGTCTGATCACAAAAGCAATCCATAATACAGGTTACAAGACCTGCGCAAATGCAGGGGGTTTCTCTAATAAAGAAGGGGGGCCATGGATGCCCCCAATGCCATTGTTATGAAGAGGCTTCCAGTTCCAGTTCCGGTTTTGAAGATTTGGTGAATGATGCAGCTGTCGTACAGTATGGCACCAACCATCAATATATATCCGAGTTAGGGCGTGTTCGCAGCATCTCGAGAGGCCTTTCGCCAGCCCGCAACGACAGTGACCCATACGGCCGCATTGTTGACCAAGGATGCGAGCGACCAGTACCCTGCTTCGTTCAGCGCCCGGTAGTGTTGCTTAAGCCTCGACAGAAACATTAACATTGACACATTTCGCTTGCATAACAGCTCGGAATGCCCAGGATAGACAATACATTAGGATTTGCGATTGCAAGGTTGCAGGTCCAAGATTCGGGTCGGCTCCAAATGGCTTCGGGAGTGCAGCTTGGATAGCCGAGCATTTCAAAGAGAGTTCGAGTCCGCCGCCCCCGGCTGGTCACTACTATGGGACACGGATACTTGCACAGCCCGAGATGTGCGCTTAATGGCACCGGAGAGGGCGCTTGAGGGCGGGTTGGTTGAACATCCAACCACTTGCCAGTGGACGGTCTCAGGAGACGGGTAACACAAATTGTGCCCGCAGGCGTATACCTGCGAGAACAAAACACTTCTAACCAATGGCAACTCCCTCCCTGTTTCATCACTTCTCCCCATAATACACGCCGGGGTTCATGGTCTGGAGTAAATTTTACTCAGCTCGGGAAAGGAATGGAAAGGAAAAAGGAAAGTTGGCCATGTAATGTCCCCGTGCATGCAATCATGCTTATCAGGGCTTTACCTGTAGACAATCATCTCGGGCACATCGGGCCAAAAAAGATGGAAAGAGATTTTGTAGATTCCCGGAGTGCATGTGTCTAAGTTGCAGTACTCGAGCCCAACGAAGTTGTACGGCAGAGGGTTCGGCACACCCGTAGCACACGCCCGCACCTGGGAGGCGCAAGTACGACAGGGGGTTGCACAGATGGAAGCCAGGCATCTATATCATGTAAGGTCGGGTACCCGTAAGAATGCGCGCCTTTGCTTGACGGAGCTGTTAGATCGGGAACATAGAAATGTTCCACCAATACTTTCACGCCCAAAGTATGGTACCGTCATCTGGTCGCTTGCATGGGCTTCCCGCTTTCGGGCTTTCCTCCTCCGCCGTTCCTTTCAGCCATTTCACCGCTGCCTATCTTGCCGACCCCCTTGCGAGTATGACCGACAACTGAGCAGCAAATAGAATTTTCCATTATGGAGTCATCACTCACTTGGTGGTTCAGATCCCCGAATGTGTCCAGGGTTGCCGTACTGCCGGGCTCACAATCGGTTGCCGTTGCGCCTCGGCATGGCAGGTACGATGTTCCAGCTGTGATAGTGATGACCGACTCTCCGTTCAGAACCAGGCGAGGGACCCGTGTTACGGCAGTGGAGACGGCTGCCTGATTGGAGACCAGACCAGTAACGCCACACATGCCGCCTTTGCTGCAGGCACGCAGGCTGTCTTCGTCTTCACGCGGACATTCGTACTCAGGCGCCGGACACACAACATACACACGGCGATACACCGTGCTTGCGCGGTTGCCGGCGTCATCAACGACATCGTACGTAATAAGGTACGGCACACCACCCGCGGCCTCATCGCCAGTGGGCTCATCCGTCGACACGGTGCCGACCTGCAAGCCACTGGGGCTGAAAACACGTGTGAGGATGGTACTCGTGAGGTTGACAGTTTTCGTGGTTGATCCCGTCGTGGTGCCACTGCCGCTTCTGGAAGCCGCCACCGGAACAACATCCACTGCTGCCGCGCCGGCATCCACGTAAGCCGAGCCCGTCAGGACAACGTTGATCATGCCCCGCGCCCCGGCTGGTGTGACATACAGCTGCCCGGTCCCCCGGATCTGGATTGTGGGCGGAATGTTGTCGACCGGAACTTGGAAACCCTGTGGATGATGCAGCGCGTTGAGCGTACGTAGTAGTAGTTGTAATAGTAGTAGTTGTAATAGTAGTAGTAGTAGTAGTAGTAGTAGTAGTAGTAGTAGTAGTAGTAATAATATCATTGTTTAATAATAATAAATACATTATTATCACAAAATAATGATAAATTGCTTTAATAATTATTATTATTACCAACAAAACACATAATATAATATAATATAATATAATATAATATAATATAATATAATATAATATAATATAATATAATATAATATAATATAATATAATATAATATAATATAATATAATATAATATAATATAATATAATATAATATAATATAATATAATATAATATAATATAATATAATATACCGTAGTGCTACTTATAGTTCGTGCTACAATAATTCGGGAGGCACCACGAATATGTAGCACGTACAAATTCTAAGGTATCCCAAGGGATCGCAGCCCCGAAATATCTTACCCTCCGAAGCCGGTCGATCAAGCGAAGTTTGATAAAATATAGTTGGTTATTAGGTCGTTGCCACTGGTACTGAACTGTACAATCGGTCCAGAATTTGCTAGGGCGTTTCCAAAGTGCGAAAATGGTGAGAGACCATGAGCCTAAGGGTTCCCGGTGGAGGGAGACTGACTGGAAGCTGCAGTTTGAAAAGCGCCGAAACTTTGGAAGGGGCCCCGAAATTTGTATCATGCCCGCAAAATCTGGTCCGGCCTTCCCCGAAATTCAAAGAGCACGTACAAATTTCAGAAAGTTTTTTGATCCCTCCCCGAACAAAGCGATCACGAACTATAAGTAGCACTACGGTAATATAATATAATACGCCTCAGCCGGAGGCGTGTATTAAGGGTGCAGGGGTGGAGAGGGTGGGTTTCCCCTGCCCTTTGCACCTCCCGCCACCGCATGCGTACACACAATAAGGAGTGGGGGAGAGAAAGCTGGTGGGAGCAGATAACAGGGGGAGACAACTCGGCCGTTTACCGGGCCTTCATGTACAAGTGGTTAAGCTTATTAAGCCATTGCCTTGAGCAACTCAACAGCAGATGACTAAAGCGTCATCACCGCCACTTGCTGCAAACGCAGATAGAAAACACGGACCCATACGACCCGCCCATACCTGCATGCTGCTTGCCTGTGGTGAAGATTCAGTCGATGTGGTCGTGGACATGCTTTCCAGCTGCGAGTTAAGGTTGCACGAACCAAACACGGAGCACCCCAGAGTGTTGGGGCACCTGCGCGCGAGGAGTGTGGACCGGGCAACCGAGCTGGTGCGGCTTTTGATACGACAGTGCTATACATTTCTCCTGTTTCATCATTCTCGGCGATATAAAATGCACTGCTGTGCGACCAGCGGCACGGTTGTCCTTAATGATATCTTCCACTGAACTGCACCCCGGTGGTGCTATTTACAGCAGCCCGGCAGTAAGCCGTGGTACCCGACCGAGCGTTACAATTTGCTATACTAAGGTTCGGGGCGCACTGGATTGTTAGGCATTGCATTGCTGGGGAATTTACCAACGGCCTACTTCCCCACCAGGCCGAACCCAAGCCGACCGCTAAACCGAGCAATGCGGTTCCGTGCCTTTGGTGGCACATTACGTAACGGCTGCTGGCCCTATGACCTCTCTGTTGGGACCGCTTGGACACCTATCTGCATGCCGCTGCGTGTGAGTAAAGTACAAATGCGACTGATTGCGCAAGAGTTCGAAACCTTTCCTTTCCGCATTATGGCAAGACTTTAAACTGTGAATTACCGCGACCAATAAAGTCGAGCCAAA
>NW_003307548.1:1473063-1473622 GCF_000143455.1 Volvox carteri f. nagariensis | reverse complement strand
GTGGCGGCGGCGATGGTGGTGGTGATGGTGGTGGTGGTGGCGGTGGTGGTGATGGTGGTGGTGGTGGTGGCGGTGGTGGTGGTGGTGGTGGTGGTGGTGGTGATGATGGTGGTGGTGATGGTGGTGGCGACGGTGGTGTGGATGGTGGTGGTGATGGTGGTGGTGATGGTGGTGGTGGTTCAGGTGGTGGTTCAGGTGGTGGTGGCGGTGGCGGCTGTGGTGGTGATGGTGGTAATGGTGGTGGCGACAGTGGTGGTGATGGTGATGGTGATGGTGGTGGCGGTGATGGTGGTGGTTCAGGTGGTGGTGGCGGTGGCGGCTGTGGTGGTGATGGTGGTGGTGGTGGCGGTGGTGGTGGTGGTGGCGGTGGTGGCGGCGGCGGTGGTTTTGGTGGTTGTGGTTGTGGTGGTTGTGGTTGTGGTGGTTGTGGTGGTGGTGGTTGTGGTGGTGGTGGTGGTGATGGTGGCGGCGGTGGCGTTGGTGGCGATGGTGATGGTGGTGGCGACGGTGGTGGTGATGGTGATGGTGGTGGTGGTGGCGGAGGTGGTGATGGTGGTGG
>NW_003307548.1:1382076-1473013 GCF_000143455.1 Volvox carteri f. nagariensis | reverse complement strand
TGCCACCCACTCCGTGCTAACCCAGTGGTCGGGACCTGTCACGGTACTGTCTTCGATATCTACCGGATGTATCAGGCCGAATACGTAGAATGGATTCGGCACGCAATCAGGATACTCCGCGGCGTCGACATCCCTTGCTGCAAGGATCAAGCCATGCATGATTGGGTAGACGACGCTTTCTCCCCAGGGAACATCAAGACGTGCGCTGAGGTCCATATAGTCGGACACCGTCATTTCCGTAAGGTCAGGTGGAGAGCAGCCCCGCGAGCCATTGAAGCGGCGGTTGAACTCAGGGTACGTGAACACACGGAAATAATAATTAACGGAAGTTTCGGTTGTCACATTAAAGTAGTAGTGCGGATAGCCTATGTTATTCTGAGGTCGGTGAGGGGAAGCTGAAATCAGTGACTCGATAATGAGTACATCACCTGTTACGGACGAACGGATGGGTGCAGGCACCTCATAAGGGTCAGTGATCTCAACGCCCCGATGGAGGAGGCGGGCGGCGCTTGAGTTGCAAGGAAAGGTAGCTGGGGGAGGTGGGGGCGATGCTGCAGCCACCGCAGTGCTATCAATTGTGGAGAGCAGCAGCTGCTGCAATAGCCACAGCAATGCGGCGGACAGCGTGCCATTAATTCTTCTCAGGCTGCGCGGTGAGGGTGCGGACGGCGGCGGGATAGCGGCAGTTGATGAATGGCTAGGGACCATCAAGGCCCTAAAGCACAAGAGTGGAGATATCGCCTGAGGGGATCCACCGCTTGAGGGCAACGGCCGCAGCCGCAACCCGTTGAATGCGCCCTCGAATGCTGCTGTCCACGCGAGAATGAAGCCCTGAGGTTATCAAGTCGCAACAAGACAGCAGTTTGCGTTCAAGTTGAATCCAGTCCATCCTCGGTCGCACGGCAAAGATTGGATGGTATGGCTGAAAACTAAGGCGCGCACTGCGTGCATTCCTTCAAAAATCCAACGTTTTACTCGATCGTAGTCTAGCCAATGCAGAAACAGAGTTAACGACAGGGATAACCAAATTATTTCGCCCTTAGGGGGTGGCGAGTCGACTGTGAGGGCAACGCTAAAACCTTTCGGGTAAGTAAAACCATTTTTTAGTAATCAGATAGGTGAGCGACAGCTAGCGGAGCAATGCGAGTAGCAAAAGTCGATCACGTAGAGGAGCTACAGAGCAGGCGGCGGGAAAAACGAAACGACAGACTTACGTGCTTCAGTAGCAGCTTAGCTACCTAGCTCTGAATAGCTTTCGCCTACTCTTACCCATGCGAAAACTAAACAGTGAATTTCCAATATGTGAACCGTGTGAACTCTCCGATCTGACAAGCGAGTACGCGTGTCAGCAATTTCGCTGTGCTAATTTCACACATCATCTAAAGGATCATGGCAAATGCGCATATTTTGGAAGCAATAAGTAGATAAGAGAAGAATCTTAGGTACGCGGCAATTCTTGTCATAAGATGCATAGCAGTCCAAAAGCGTTCAAACTGCCTAATAGCTCCCCAAGCCCCAAAGTCCCCAACCTCCTGCCATTCTCATATTGCCGTGTAATTTGCCTTCTGACTGGAAAATGCCCTTGTGAAATTGGCCTCCCATCGATATCCCGCCGATGTCGGTCTGACATTAGGGTTGCCTAATTGGGTTACCTTCGCTCCGGCGAAACTCATCAGGAGCACTTAACACTGTTTTTGTCATGTTACAATTGCACGTAAGAACACTATGATAGTAGTTTGGCAGATGTAACAGCAGGCACCGAGCGGTTAGCCCCTACAAAATGAGGTTCGTGATTCGTTCGTTTGGCATGTTTTCAGCAAGGTGCCATTCAATTATTAGCCACATCTAGTAAAATTAAAAGGCTACGCTCTCAAATTTTATTTGCCGTCAGAATGCAGCCTCGCTGCATTTAGGATTGAGACCCTGCCCTGCTCTAATAACTCTACCAATAGCCAGGATAACGGATAGTTGCAATCAATCAGCTTGTCGTGACACAATATAGTTCTTGTTTTACAATGCATTCGGCGGGCGCTGCGCCCACCTGCTCTTTTTGCGGCTGCTGATGAACATCGTACACTTTGCCCATAATTACACCCAGCGATCCTATCCTAGCATTTTGCCCAAGCTTCTTCGCAGTGAGCTGCTGGTTTAAATAGTTAATGGATTATCGCGAGGCGCCTGCTTCCATACCCTCTATCCGGCTATCCTAACCGGAGTTTATTTAAATGTTTCTGTAGCTGCGGAACGCCGCTGAAGTTTCAACAGGCCATCGACATCTTTTACGATCTTTTGAGCTGCTGGTTTCCATATTACCGCGTCCACTTGACCTGGGTGCACGAGTAAGGACGAAAACGATACCAGCAGGGATAAGCTCTCCTCAGCCATTCAGGGCCATTCCCCCTTCCGTATCCCGCAAAAATCAAATGTTTTCCGTTTTTCCAAATGGAATAAACGACAAGACATATTGAATTATTCACGATGCAGGTCCTTCTTTGACGTTTATGTCAGCAACAAGGCAACATGAGCTAACCACCGCAAATTCTACTCTCGTCTGCTGGTGAGCTGGATAGGCAAATCGGCCGCAAGGTACACTCCTGACCTCCTATGCGGTTGTCTCTCTCTACCCCTTGTGTGTCCTGCGGGGAGTATCTTCTCCCCGCTCGCCTCAGCAACCAGCCGGACTCTCTTCCGCCCCTCGGGCATGGTCGCTCGGGGCCTTCGTATTCGCCTGCACGCCTCTGTCCAGGGCCATCTAGCGTTACACGAGGATGATTGTATTGTGCAGATGCAGACACCATCCTAGAGGATGATGTACGTCCTGCACACCTTTGTAAACGCGGTAGCCCCATGGGCGCATGGCGGACCTCCCACACCCGGGTTTTCCTTGGACACGTGCGCACACGGCTTCACAGACTACAGTCGTCTCTGCCGTTTTCGTCACGCTCCTCCGGCAGCTGCTGTGGATGCAGCCCCGGCGTTAGACCCCTTTCAAGACATTCCACTTGCTGTGAAAGCGGCAACTGTGGTGCCTATCGCGCATCATCTGAAGCCCGCCCATGATGCTCGCGGCCAGGAACGGTGTTTGGGTCAGCAAGCTCACCAGCAGCTAGACCGCACACTGGACGAACCGCAATTCCACACCCAACACACTTCCCCGCTTATGGTCACGAAAAAGCTTTTCTACCGTGTCGGTCTTACCTCCACATCCCGGCGGTAAGGCATCGGTGCATGTACTGTTGAGGGTCGGCCTCCCGGGGGGACATGAGGCAGCGGGGTGGATATGAATGATCTGCATTTGTGCATGGATGGTCCATTAATGCAGAGCTTGAACAGGTCACATGGCTTCCAACTCATCCTTAAATCCTTCCGCGCCCATTTGATAGTACTTTACCTGTTTTTTTTCCTGAAGTACCTGGGGTAGGTGGGCCTCAAGAGGCGGCTGGAGCTGCGTGGGCTTTACGTCCGCTTCCGCTTGCGGTGAAGAGGATTTTTGGCAAATTCGTGGAAGGTACGTTTGCAACTTGCTCCCGATAGCTTTGAGTTCTATTAGCTGTAAGGTTATTGCGAAAACCTAGGTTAACTAATTCTGGGGATGGTAAGAAATGCATGCTGCTGAACTTGGGCCACAGCGAGTGGGGAACGCTAGGCATACTGTTGTGATACTGACAATATTCATCGAAATAACAATTGTGGACCTCCTTAACTGCTTACTTTTTATCTTGTCCAAGTTTGTATTAAAAAACAGGTGACCTGCAATCGTACGTACCGAGGTACAAGGCGGGCATATCTCATTCATGGCGCAGCCGCAAGTTACAAATTGGCGATTCAGCATTTATGTTTACAATATGATGAACAATATGATGCATTAGAAAGAAACCCAACTGGGATAGCTATCACATTGAGCATTGCAAAGTACAAATCCACCAATAATTAATCGTTTGCTTCCATTCGTGCAATATATTGTGGACACTAAGATAGGTCTGTTCCACGAGTGATAGTGGAACTGGACCACAACCCCGCCTATGAAGGCGTTCCTACCTGGAGGGACTTTCCAGTTTTAACGCTCAAAACAATTTCCATTGTTTTTTTGGCGATTCACTTTATGACATGGAGCCCTACTATAGTTAAGCGCAGTGGCACCTAAAGGTGGGCGCGAGGATAAGTTGGGCCTATTTGTACTACTGCTACTTCCAGCCCTGCAGCTCAATCAATCGAATTTGGTACGGCACATCACCGACGCTTACCACTTCGTAGGACGGAGCTAGAGCGGCTATTAAATTATATATAATATTTGGCAAGCCGCGACCCGCCTGCCCTATTCGCTTTTTTATTCTGTAGTGTTTGGCTTCCTTCCAGCTAGTATCTGGTCGGGGACTATTTACAAGGTATGGCTATTGCTTTCAGATAATATATTACCCGGAATTAGAAAAAAACGAATGGCATGGGATCAGCAGCGGTTTAGTTGTCTATTCACACCTACTAGTGGTCTATTCACGCAACATCTTTTGCCGTAAGTGTGAGTCTGTCTGCTGTACGTATGCCTCCCGATTCATAAAGGCGTCAAGGTGCCTCATGAAGCGTGAACTCCTGGACTATAGTACTGCCTCACGCGGCAATGCGCGGCAAAGTAGGACTCGTAAGCTGGTAGGGACGATCAGGTTTTCACAAATTTCCCAGTTTCAAACATTACAACATAAAGATTCGATTGCAAACGGACGTCCACAGAAGGCTTTGGATGAGCATAGAAGTTCATTTAGTGGTTGGTCCAAGTACCGGTACACTGTGCCGTAGGGCAATTGCTGCCCCGTAGGGCAATTGCTTACCCCTTGCGATTGAGTCTCTTGAGTTACAAAGGAAGAAGGCCAAGTGCACAAATTGTGAGATCGTTCGACTGTTCCACGCAGGTATTTGTGCTAATAAATTGCATGAAATCGCACAAATTCCAAGTTGCGACACATCAAATCGTCATGCTCATTTCAAGACGCTTCTCAGGTTTGTATCCTTTGCGTGGCACGAAGAGACGCGCCTCTGGGTCTACTGTATTCTCGTTCCCGTTTGAATTAATGGAAGAATCTACCTCTTTGATTGAACATAAGGACAACTCTCACTGGAAGGACCTGCACAAATTCCTTTCTTGATGCAATTTCTTCTTCTATACGGCTCTTGCCCGTTTCCTGCTCAGTATGCCTGTAGATTCGCCACACAAACATATCATTCGAAATATATATTTACTGATGGTGATACCTTTGGGTGGCCTATCATCTCCGTAATTAGTTCTCCCACGGTCATCGTCTGTAACTGATTGGGTGTTACATTGTGGGCGGTTCGTCCCGTGACTCCGCGCGCGGCTCACTGACGCCAGCCGGGGCGCTCTCCCAGCCCCTTGCTAGGCAACACAGCGGCGCAGAAAACTGCGAGCTGAGCTAAGCGAGAGCCGACAGAACTCTAAGCAGCCTACCTGCCCCCACTCCGCCTGCCCAGCCTAATCGTGCGCTCTCTCCCCTCGAGAACACCAAAGCAAGGACAAACAGAAAACGCCAACGGGGCCAGGGGCTCTACTCAGGGGGCTCCACTACACACTCAAAAGCCGAGGGAAGACCTACCCACGCCAGACGCGGCCCCTCAGAAGACACTCCTGTCTAAACGGTGCTGCCAAAAGAAGCGAGCAGTGTTTGAGATTTCCCGTTATCGTGACTATGCCGCTCTGTTCACTGAGGGATCTCAGGTCATGCTCGCACTAAATGGGGTGATCACGGACCTATCTAATGGGACCTGCGACAGCACGGGGTCGTTGGAGCGCATTAGTACCCTCCTGCGGAAGGTGCTGATTCGAGTTTTTGCGGGTCGCAGGCCTGAGGGTATGCAAGTGGGGGATGGTGCATTATGGTGGAATGAGGAATGCCAAAGCGCCCGGCAACATATGCTTGCTTGCAGGGTGCGGCTTGGCCCTGGCAGGGTCGAGAATAAGTCAGGTCCTTTGTGGGAAGCGTTCCGCAAGGCACGTAACGCAATGAATCGTGCCAAACGTTCTGCCCGAGCAGCATATGATGCAGAGAGAATGCGTGAGTTTGTGGTTATGTGCAGGCACGATCAGCGCGCATTATGGCGGGCCTTGGGAGGGCAACTCAGGGAGCGTTGTGCAATTGACGACTTGCATGTATTTCGGGATCACTTTGCCGCCTTGTTATAAATGCAGGAGTTGGGGAGACGGGTGTTAAAGGTTAGTTAAAGCTACCGTTATGCACGTCTCCCACGGGTGGATGAGCAGGGAAGGCAGGGAACCGAGGTGAACTGTATCGTCCCAGTGCTGCCCGTTTTGTTAGAGCACATCAGGGCAACTGGTGACTTCCCGCAGCAGTTTACCAAAACGGTGGTATCCCCAATTATTAAGAGTGACCCGTTGGTGGCAGGAAATTATCGGGGCATTGCAGTTGGAGGAGCACTTGCGAAGTGATATGCGTCAGTGATTCTCAACCGTCTGGTACGTGCTGGGGAAACACTGGACCTGCGGCACCCATCCCAAGCGGGTTTCAGGCGGGGGTTTGGCACCGCGCATCACCTCTTTGTCAAGCAACACCTGGTCAGGCGGCATCGGATCGCGGGGCAGCCGCCGTTGATAATAGTACAGATTGACTTTGAGAAGGCCTTTGATAGGGTGCCTCGCGAGCACATGTGAGCCAGCAGTGCGGTTGCAGGAGAGGAGGATTTGCAGCCCCATGCTATATGCTCTGAGAAAAGCGTACGAGAAGGTGTCCATGGTGATTAAGGTAAATGAGAAAGTGGGAGGAGAGTTTGCGTCTAAGCAAGGAGTGAAGCAAGCGTGCCCTTTATCTACGGAGTTATTTGAACTCTTCATTGAGACACTAGCTGATCTGATTGATACTCATGACCTTCTAGAAGCTGGAGTACGTAAGCATGACACACCCCTTGTGGACAGCAAGCGCGTCTCCATACTGTTGTATGCAGACGATGTTAGTCTGCTAGCGACGTCACTAGAGCGAATGTCTAAGTTGCTACATCTTGTGGAATTGTTTTGCGAAGCCTTTGGGATGCGACCAAATGTCTCAAAGCGTGAAAGGCTTGTTTTTGCATGTGATGGCACCCAGCAGTCGGAACTTAGCGAGAGATGTCAACAGTTACGGCTATCAGGCCAGGTAGTACCTGCCAAAGATAGCACTCGCTATCTGGGGTTGGTATACGGGCCAGAACGGCCTTTTAGTGCGTGCCGTCAGCAGTGATGTGATACAGGTCGGTCCGCTATGTTTTCCTTAAGCGCAAAGCTGGAAAAAATGAAGCTGTTCAACCCCTGACGTGCACTTTGCAACCCAAGTCCGAGCAATTCTGTTGTATGGCTGCCAGGCGTGGAGCCCTTTTGCGCTGGCAGAGGTCGTGGACAGGGCGGGAAGGCGGCGGGATAAAGCCAACCTTGCGGAGGGCATGTTCGAAGCCTGTTTGAAGGATAGCGCAGTCCAGCTGCAAATTTTATCCATGAGGCAGGTAGTGGGGACGGCACGGCCATCTCACAGGCTGTTGTATGCGGAGCTGGCTGAACTCCCCTTACAGTATTACATGGTGAAACAGATCCTCCGTTTCTGGAACCGCCTTCAAAAGCAAGTGGGGTCCATTGCTCATGCAGTTTTACGGCAGGAGATAACCGATGCTCTGACCAACCCGGAATGGGAGGGTTGGGAAACCTCAATGTTACGACTGTTTTCCTTCATGGAGTGCAATATTTGGAGCGGAATACCGCAAGAAGTCATGGGGGTAAAGGAGCGTGTTGACTGGTTGTTGAGTAGGCCTCTACCCGAAGGAGCGATGATAACGGCACTAAGGGAGCGTTTGATGAGCGGCTGGGACCATACGCGTCTGACTGTCTTGCCAGAGGAGTACCCATCAGATGGGAAGCAACCGGGAGTGCAAATGGCGAAGTATAAGCACTGGATGGGGCTGCCCTTTTCGGGAGCCGCAGCCGTCATGTAGCCAACACATGCTAAGGTTTTCATTCCTCGTTTAGCACATCGTAAGCTAATGCAGTTTCGTTTATATTGCTGGGCTTTGGAGGCAATCAGAGCGCGAAGGGGCGAGTACCGTGTCCCCAGGGGGCAGTGGTTTTGCCGCTGTTGTGGTACTAATAGCCGAATCCAGGATGAAAAACACGTGTTATTGGAATGCCCAGCCTATAATGATATTCGTGCTGAGGGATTCTATCATCAACAGAGCACGTTGGAGGCCATGAAATGGGAACCAGTACGTCTGGCGAGGATGTTGGAACGTCTGTGGGCTCACCGAAACTCAGTTATCCCCTTTGGACGCTAGTCTGGGCTGATGGGCGGTGTTTCCTTTTCTCCTTGGCTTTTAGGCGTATAGATATTGCCCTTGAGCCTTCGGCTTGTAAGGGTAGTTTTACAGGTATGGGGTCACGCACCCCCAACCATGTAACACACACACACACACACACACACACACACACACAGAGAAGACACTCCTAGCGAAGGACACCCACGCAGCCAGGCGCGTGAACGTTACAGCAGCAAGCCATGCGCGGGTTTGTAGTACGGTTGAGGCGCCTTACGGTGGCTGCCAATCCGGTCTTTTTCGTTCATTCGATTACTTATCTCGATCATGCAACATAGAGCGGTCTTCACTGTGGGGTACAGCACATAAGAAATAGGAAGGCGTCGCGAAACGGTGCCACAAAAAGATTTTGTCGAAGGAGCTGCTACTCTATCGCGGTAGAGTTCCATTGCTGCCGCGGAGCACAGGGCAGCTGCGTTTCGGTTGTCGTAACGAGTAATAATTGTTAGCTCTTACGAGTAAGGACAGCGAAGATCCGCAAGCAGTCCTACCGCAGAGCCGCAGTTCAAATAGCTTTCCCCAGCAGCAACGTATATTTGGCCAGACGCTCTTGTGACGACGGATTACGGTAGGTGGCAGTATCCTATTCGCTGTACCTTATGAGACCAGAATGCGGCTGCTTCCCGGTGCCGGCTCGATATGCTTCTGCTGATAACTCATCTTGACCGTTAAGACCTGTGCCATGCTCTGTCCTTCGTATCCGTTCGGCCCTGCTCGGTCAGCGCTGTGTGAGGCGGGGACAGCTTCGCGACCGGGACGTAAACTGTAGGGCACAATTGATGTTAAACATATGGACCGATCATCAGCCACCTTGTCAGCCACGGCCAAAGGTTGCTAGAGTTGGTAGCTGAGGATTCTTGGAGTTATTAGGACAACGAGGTCCATGCATTAACCACATGTTTGTACGGTAAGCTCCAATTCATGGAAATGCGTCCATGCCGGGACGAAAACATGAACCACTGTCGAGGTGTGTCAAGGAAACCTCTTTGCAGGAAAACGTAATATGACGAAGCGTCACGCAGCGCTTTATGAATTGGCACAGAATCGCATGCACGCACACGATACCCTCGGCTTTAAGCACAACGGACAAGAAATCTCCGGGGTAACGGAGGGACGGCTTTACGTATCAGTGCGAGGTTCAAATGCAGGAATGCAATGTATTCTTCTTACTTTTGCAATTCACGATTGTTATGTTGTGACAAGGAGGCTGTTACCCAAACACCAGCTTCAACGATTGTATCGTGGATCCACACTCATCACTCTAGCAGACCTGCAGGTAACCCTGAAACGCACTTCTGGCGCAGCCGTGAAATTCAGTGCCATTCCGCAGTCTCTGCGAAGTCAACCCCCATGTGTTCGATGTCACCGGAACGATCTGATGCCGACAACCCTGTGGCCCCCAAGTCCATGCTGATGCCCTGCAACCGGCAGAAGGCGGTGTAAAAACGAATAGTGTTGTCCATTTGCTATCTGGTGACTTCACATGCAAGCATGCAACGTGGATTACATGGTCGTGTGGGAAATTTCTAGAAGGTTAATCAGTGCACACACCCAGCCTATGCAGGGCAGCACAACGATGAAGTCGCTTAGTGTCTGAGCCGTCTTCCGTAGGGAACGCATTTCCTGCATTTTGCACTGTGGCCGTGAAGCTGTTTCCGGCATTTCCTTTAGCATAAAACATGGTTTTATACTAACATGTATCTAGTCCAACTAAAAATTGCTTGCTTCGTGTCTTTTCCGCCGCCACTCAAAACACGCCCATGCATACCCCGGTATAGCATTGCGAATGGCACTATAGCATCGCAATCAGCCACATTCCACACCTTGCTGACGCTGAAGGCTGGCAACTTGTCATCACGCGCAGCACTGCCACCGCCTCCTCCGCCCCAGGCTCCGTCGTCCTGAAAGCAAAGCACGCAGAAGGAATCCGTAGTCCATTTGTGAAATTATATGAACACTGTCTGTAATCATGCTTCAAAGCTTAAACCATTAGGAAGGTAAAGCTCAAGACGAACACCAACTTTTCCTACATGGCTGCCAAAACGCTCGCACGCATTTACATCGCTACATTGGTTTCCTTCTAAAGCTACACCTATGCCCGGCCTGACCCGGAGGTCCCCGTTTCAAGAATCGTGTGGAACTGACGGCAGCACTCGACGGACACTGCAGGATCACGTAAGACAATTGTTGTTTCATAAGGAGTTCGTGCTCTGGCCTCCACAGCCCTCGCTAGGTTCACAGCGTACTTACCGTTCACTTGTGCATCCACTAGCCTGCCATCATCAGCTCGTAAACCCAACCCGTGGCCACAGTATGTATTCGGTGCTTATCAGGGCCCACTAACGGGCATCTTCCATCCCAAAATGTTGAAAACAACTCGTGCCGTGCCACAATATTATACAACACAGTAACATAGGAATCCAAACGCCTTAGCGACAGGCAGTCCACAGAAGGACAAGTTTCACCTTGTCGCACCAGCAACCCGGTACACAGTTTGGGCAAACATAAATCTGATGCACATGTTCTCCAGATACGGAACTGCTCGGCATCCCAAACTTACCATGCTTGCGCTCACGGACATCTCCGCGTCGTAAATATTGGACGGCGCGCCCGCAGGCCGCGGCCGAGCCTGGGTTCATGACACCCGGGGGGACACAAAATGCAGTCTGAACCCGGCAGCAAATATGGCCATGTCAAAAACGCATGCCTGCTGCGCCACTCGGGCATCGTACTGGCTTGTCGGTTCCTCCAAGAAAGCTGGTTACAGGCATACGGTTTTCATGCCGCTTTCCACAAGCCATTATGTGCAACAACATTTTTGGTTGGGGTAACCCACCTCAACCTCGATGCTGTTCGTTAGGGAGTCTCCAGATTGCAGCAGCCCAAGCCTGTGTGGACAAGCATAAGGTGAACAGGAAGCACCAGGACCACGAGCGAATAATTATGGGCGCAGAACCATTGACTGAAAGGAGTAGCTGTCAGCAGAGATAATGCGCGGTTACTCGAAACACGTCTCGGGTACCGTGTCACCTCAATAGGCCACGGCTTGGCTAGTGTGGACCCAGTGGAACATTTTGTTCCTGATCGTAATGCTGTGCTGCGAGACGCCGGCTCCCACCTGCGTAGCTCCTCCTTTTCTTTCTCAATGTCCACCATGGACTTCCGAACCGGAGCGCTGAGAGGTGCGAGGGATTTGGGGCCTGTAAGGTAGCCATGCGCATGAAAGCAAGGAATCAATCTCCATTTGGGCTGAACGATTGGGTCGACCAAGCCACAGCACCTCCGCAGGCGTACAATACACCGTCATGACTTACCACCCTGCACGGCTTCCAGAGGCCACTGACACGGGTGCCAATGCCGGCCCAAAATTAGGTACATCCTCCATCTCATTAAAAGAGCGGAAGGAAAATGCTTACATCGCGGCCTTTGTTCAGGTTCATTCGCGACCCTCCTAGCCTCTTCCCCCCGGAGTAGCCTCACCCCTGGTCCCCAACGGGTCATCCTTGCTGGAGGACAAGCTCGTTGATAAGGATGGGAGAGGCGCCAGTGGAGCTAGGGGCGACAGTTTACTGGCGCCGATGGGTCTGCAAAACAGAGTAAGGACAGGGCATTGGGGTTGGCTTAAGGGTAACAGCGCCAACGTTGAAAATGGTTGCTAGTGACTTCAACATCTGGCTGGCGTTAGACAGCGGACGCCATTGCTTATGTTGTTAATCGCAGTCCACAAATTTGTGCACCAACCGTAATGCTCTTACCGCAGGGGTTCTAGCTTTGCTATCTTCTGTGTGCCTTCGCTGATAGGAGACAGCATAGCCTGGCTTGACGAGAGAGATGCCCGCACATCGCCGCCTGGAAAGTCCGTACTATAGCTTAGGCCTCCACTGTTGCCTGCACCAAATAGTCAAGGACAGGACGAACTCATGGACTGACGTGATGGCGAGCGTGGGCAGCTCCAGGAGCTAGGGGATGGAGACGCCCGGTTGTGACCTGCTATCAGCCAGGCCAGCATTGGCCTCCTCTTTCCATACGAACACCATGTTTCACTCACCAGCGTCCAGCCCAGCAAGCTCTTGACTGACGCCAAAGCTCCTGCAAGAAAGGCATAGCACCAATATCAGCATTAGTCTAGGCACGCCAGCGTGTTAGCAATAGCTGCATGAACTACCACGCGTCAAATTGGCCACTAGCTCCATATGGTTCGCCGTGGCCTGGCCCACGGCAGCTTCACTGTATACGGGCATGCAAGGACACGACCGCGGCTGCAACGCAACCCATGTGCGCCATAATTAGGGCTTTTCGGGTCCACACAACAAGGGGCCAGCTCAGCTCGTGTGCCCTAATGGGAGAACGCTGTGGACTTCCTCCTTCCCCTGCTAAATAAATTCAAGCGGCATGTGGTTCATGACTATATCACATGAAAAGACCTATTCTATACAGGCCACATTTGCACGGCGTGTCATGCATAACTGCCAGCACCATGCAGAAATTATATGGAAGCGTGTTGGGCCCTGCACGTGGACGCCGTCGGTGCATATGTCATCAAAAAGGAAGGTCAACCTTCGCGGTCACACATTCCCTGTGCCATGCGAAACGCTATATGCACCTGACCACACAACTACACACGTTTGGACGTCTTAGCAAACCTGTCTCCGGCCATCAAGTCAGCGTCCAGCGCCGTGCGGCCTCGGCTGCTGCTGCCCAAGCCTATCCCAGGCCGCTCCTTCCCGCTGTCCACAACATCTGGCGACCCGGCGCAGGTAAGGGTGAGTGCAGCACAGTAAGGGTCAATGCTCCGGAACACGAGCAATACTGTGTCCTTATACGTGGGCCCGCATCTAAGGATAGGACACTTAAGAGTTCGTGGATTAGGCCCAGGATATCAAGACACCTGCACCCGTGGAGGAATCATTACAGAATCATTTCCACATGGCCGCTACAAAACAGAAGAAATAATGGTTCCGCACATAAAATAGGTCAAGGGGGACGTGGCTCTTCTGCCAACATATGCACAGGACACATGAGAACGCATAAGCATCCGCCAATGGTACGCGCACTGCGACCGCAACCCTGCGCACGGCATATGCTACTTGCCTTTGCTCGGGGGTCCAGATGTGGTCTTGCAACCCTGTGCCAGGGACATGGATGAACAGGTGGGTGAAAGAATTGATGTCGTCACGTATGTTCCATTTTAGGGTTTCAGCGTGGTGGCGTTTATGGGGACGCTTCCTTCACTTAAGCTCAGTCCTGTTACCGCGGCCGTCGCAATCCTCTCTGCTGTTCTGTGGCAACTGGATCCCCAAACCAAGTCACTGTCCTACTCCAGAGTTTCCGCCGAGTTCTAGGCACGCAACTCTTACGGCTTCCCAGTAATGTCCTGAGCAAGGAAGATTGCAGGTGACCAGGGCCCGTGAAACACTGTCTAGGAACGTCCCTTCTTGTCCGCCAACGTACCAGTGCCCTTGCAAGGTCATCGTCATCGTCTCCCGTCGCTAATGCATCCACGGTGTCCTCCACATCTTCAAAGTCATCTTCATACCCAGTATCTGCTCCCGATGGCTCCTGCTGTGGCTTGCCTGTAGCAGGCGGTGGCGCTGGGTCTGGTTGCTTCGGCATTGCCAAGCCCAGCTGCGGCAATGGTCCCAAAGCCGGCTTGCCGAGCGGCTCCAAGCGTGAAAGCGAGGCGGCGGGTGCGCTGGCTCTGGATGCTGTGGCTGGAGCCGCGCTGGACGATGGAGCTGGGGCCGGACTGGGTGTGGCTACAGACGCATGCACGGGGGGAGGTGCCCTCGAACTGCTGCTGTTATCCGCTGGCCGCGAGGACGACGAGGGACCAGTGGCCGGAGCAGACGAACCTATGGACGGTGTACAGCAGGTAAGGACGAACCATGTGTCATGATGCTAGCTAATTCGGGTGCGTTGCTCCAGGTATCACATCATACCTGACTTAAAGGCCTTCAACAGAGTTACAAGTAGCGGTTCATCCGGGGAGGATGGCTTTAGGCCCTGCGACGTTAAACGTGCAAGGGGCTTGGGGAGGATAAGTACCCCTGGATAGCACGGTGTTGCCCTACCAGAGTTTGAGCGACTTCGTGGCGGCTACCATCAGGCGCTTTGGGGCCTAGCTCTGGCTGGAAGACCTGAACCAACGGCAGCCCACCGGTTAACGACGAGGGTTACGGCCTAGGAGAGGAACTTACAAGCAATACCATTGCCGACCCACCCTTTTGGTAAATAAGAAGTTGCAAGTATCAAGGAGGTCCATTATTAGCTGGACGGCAAGTTGACCTGGAAACGGCGGAAAATCTCGTTCCAAAACTCAACTGAAACACGCTGCAAGGAATTCCTCCAAGCCATCTCCCAGCTCACCGTTAGCTTCTGAAAGTAATGAAGCCCTTGCTGGGACCACCGTCTTGGACGCAAGTCCTGCGAACGCAGCCGAAATGTGAAGCCGCCCCAGCTTTCCAGCGACTGAGGACGCAGCATACCTGACCCTGAGGAAGGGCCATCATACTCCTCCACAGCAAGGAAAACCTGAGCGCGTAGTTGCGCCTGCGAGCGAAATACTGCTGGTCAACGTTGAAAAATCGCTTCCCCCAACTCAAGAATGTTGTCCGTTATGCTTCCTGTCACCTTGACTTGTGCAAGAATGCCCTGTTTTTCGAGAGTTTCAACAACCGCCTTCTTCACTGCGTCCATCCTCGTTTTGAACAACTAAGGAAACGTACAATTTGCAGGGTGAAATAAGAAAACATGTAGATATTTGGTGTGATTGATGCATAACCGCAAACAGTAGCCGGTAGTCGTTCAGGACACCAGATAGATGTCGCCCGCTTGCACGACATCTTCCAGCTGCACTGCTGCAGTTCTTCGTCCATATACACTAGGAGGGATAAAAATCAACCATGACAGGATCATAAAAATTTGGGGATACAAGCGGTCTTCGCGCCCATGTTCATCCACATCTTCTGGCCGGTTGGCAAGAGGACCGTTTGAAGAGGGTGTCCAAGGTTACAAAGAGGACAAACGAGCAAAATGTCAGCTTTCGGAAAACGATGTCGCATCTCGCATGGATAAGATTTTGCAGTTATGACAGACCGTTACCAGAATAGCAGTATGACGAGATCGTGATTGTCGCCGGCAGTATCGAGGGAACCAGCTACCACAGCTACTCTTGGCAGTTCACAAAGGATGCCCAACACTTTGAACCAAAAGACGCGCAAGAAGCAATCGCACATGCACATGGTTCCAAATATGGACGACATACCAACTCAGCACACGACACTGCACATGCAAGTTCCATGCCTTACTTAAATTAACCATCTTGCACAGCCACGTCCATATAACCACAAAAGACTCCAAACGATCAATAAAACATCGCAACAGGAACGTCTAGCACGGGAAAAAATTATGACCCGCTGGCAGCACTCGCAGCCACAGCGCGCAGTTCCGCGGTATCAGAACCGCAGCGATTGCAGGGATACCAGCAGGGCAACATCCTACTATCTACACAGCATACCAGTGCAAGGCACCTTGGAGCCTCCCATTTTTGCTTGACTTCTTTCGATCCCCCGTGCTTCTTCCTTTGTTCATTATACAGCCACGAGAAATAACCAGTCAAGAGTTCGTGACACCCATCGCACAGTGCACACACACTCTTCGAACACTCCAGACACCAGGTGAACTTTCTTAGATTCCAGAGGGAACTTTTCAAAAGAGAAAGGACAAACCCCCGAGCTGGCGCCTGCTGTTTCTAGACTCTGCGAGGTCAGTGGCCATGCTCCATGACAGTGCCTTTAGGTCGGAAATGGCCGCCCGGCACCTGTTCTGCCTGGCAGCTGCCACAAGAGTCAACCGCGGGGGGGATGCAAGAGCAAGATGCAGTATACGAATCTACGGTACCTGTGCGACAAATCCACAACCACTTGGCAGCATGCGCAGACAGCCTGTTCGTACGTAGCTGGCCATTTCCATAGCCAGGTCAACGCAGTCGACCTTCCGTGTCGAGGCCCTAAATGACCCAAAAGAAAGCAGACAATCGACGCCTACAGCATACGCCGTGAGATATACCCAGCGCCACCCTCGGCCACGTTGCCACACCCTTCTTTCTCCTCGCAAAACAAGGCGACACGCTTTAAGATTGACATCGTTATGTTGTGCCCACCTCTACGAACCTGTACAAAGTTGTCGTTGTAAAACACGGTCAAGTCGTGTACTTCCATGTGCTGATCAAGGCATATCTCCATTGCGAGGCCACTCCGCGACTCAACTTTAATTTATTCGATCACACAAGCAACAAACAAGAAAAGCAGCTCGGAATCATACTCACGTACTTCATACGGCGTATCGAGAGCGCACCCGCATCATAACAGCCCCGCACGATGCTGCGTACGGTTTTAAAGGTAAAACCGTGAAGGTTCTCGAGCCCATCTGAGCTTGAACCATACATTCGAAATAATCGCTTTAAATGCCATCGCCTGCGTCCGATGTTGCAATCGCTCGTTTTCGGTGCCATTCTGGTGGCAATTACCATCCCAGTCCCCGCCAACCGGAAAGCAGTGAATGCTACATAGCACAACATGCTCAGAACAAGACAATAGACAAGCCCGGTAAGGACAAGGACGGTGAAACAAGCAACGGTCGCTAAGCCACCATTGCGTTGTAAGTGTCGAAGACAGGAGCCTAGTGCGAACCCATATAGGAACGCGAAATGTGCCTTGGATCGACCTCGACGGGCACTGTGCCGTGCCCTGTAAGTACTACGGCCACCATACCGAAGAGCGCTGACTATGCCACACTGGGGCAACGCTAAGACATGGTATGGCCGCGGTCTGTGCCAGAAGCGCAGCCCGCGCCTCTAGGTCGCATGGAACATGGCACGCCCGCTGACGCAGCTCGTGGTACTTACCTCATCGGGGCACATGTCCATGTAAATGAAGTCGCCACCTAAACGCCCGGGGTCTTTATTGCGACGCAGGCTGTGGCATCGGAGACGCCATTGAAGCTTTTCCTGGGAGGTGGGTGACACATTCCCTTCCCGGCAACCCTGAACCTGACCCTCCCACTCCAGCTCCTGCTGCTGCCGACAGCCGACGTATGTGGCGTTCCAGCTTCTCCAGAGCGCCCACGACTGACTTGAACGACGGCCGAGCCACAGGATCCGTCTGTAGGCAGAGCTCCCCAAGCTGCTGCAGAGGCCTGAATACGCCCGGCGGCCACCGCAATGTCATCTTACCCTCAGAAACGCCCAAGGCTATGGCGACAGGATGTGCGCCCTCGAACGGCGCGGAGCCTGAGGGCGACGCAGTCGGTGTGCATCCGAGGACACGCGAGCCGCACGAGCACATGCAGAAAAGTAGTTTTGAGGGCAGGGCAACGCCGACAGATGCGCGCAACCATGAGGGTGAGGAAGGTTCAACAAGGCTGAGATAAACGGTGGCGGACAAACCAGGCGAGGTAGACCCTGCTATGCTATGCAGGAACCTAAACGGCACGATGGAAAATCCTTACGTATATCCCCCGCCCTTTTTTGAATGCACCTGTCCCGCACGCCATTTGCCAGAGCAATACCCCGAAGGAGTATACGTCTGATGCCTTCATGATGCGACCACGGAACACTTCCGGCGCCTGCGATGGAAAACGGTTGCACAGGAACAGCGTCTCAGCTCGCAGCAGTGCTGTGCTCAACGCCATGTGCGTGCAATAGTCGAGCGACTCACGGTTTGGGCAGCGACCGAAGGACGAGGCTTGCAGAAACACCTCGCTGACGTCGGTTATGCTACGTTGATAGGTAATTCACAAACGCATGGGTGCTGACCTGTCCATCCCACGCACCAGTGAAGACCTGCTATGGCCATTCCTACACCGTCAAAAGCACCTCTAGCAGCAATCGTTGCCCCTGGCAAGCCTCCAGGGCCGCATTAAGACCTGTTTGTCGACGCGGCAAGCGCCGTCCCAACAAACTCCAACGGGACCCACTGCACGGATATGCGGTGCCACGCACCATATATGCGATGGAGCCAATTTGACCGTCATCAATTGCCATCTCGTCCGCCGACCCCACGGGATGTGCTATCCCCAGGTCGCTCACCTGAACTCATGAATAAAGGGCAACACGAACAAGCCAGTATCAAGCGACTCGCCGATGCCATGCCGATTGAGGGCTGGTAATGTGGGCAACAGGCTAACACCACCCACATCATTACCCCAGTCTGTCCTTGAGGCGTTAAAATCAGCGAGGGCTGCCAATCAGTCGTCGTCGCACGAAGGGCCCAGTACTAGCTACACAAATTATCACCCGTCATCCCACATGCGAACGGCTACAGCAGGCCCAGGGCTTGCCCCAATGCTGCCCAAGTTCTCGATTCACGAGCTGGAATAGTCACAGGATTTCTATATCTGGACAGCAGATCGAAAATTAACGGGTTGAGAAGGATTTTGTGAACCCGCCGTGTCATTGTGCCATGGCATGAACATCGCTGGCCAAGGTAAGAGAAACAAAAAAGGAGTTGACACGGTCACAGGGTGCGAAGTATCCCATACCTTGGCGACAAACTTGCGCTTGTCGTGGTTCGATCCCTGCAAGGGCAACGTAATCACACGAGGGTTAAAAGGCCTGACTCCACGAATCATAGCACGACAAGGGGCATTGACGTTGCAGTGAACTTGGAAAACTGTGATTACCAAGTGACCACCCAAGCGCACACTTGTGCAAGGCAAGCTGCCGCTCCCTGATAGTTTTAATACTAAAGAGCTTAACACACATCCTTTCTGTGCCCTTTCCGCGAGCCACGAGCCTTCTCCCAGCGCAACAGCCACAGATTGATTAGAAGCAGCACAGGAGGACACCGCATAGGGATGAACGCCGGCCCACTCGCCCGCTACAACACATCTCACCTTAAGGAGCACGTTGCCAGGTTTCAGATCGCCATGCACAAGCCCCGACAGGTGCAGGTGCTTCATGCCGTGTGCGATTTCCAGCGCCGTGCGCACCGTGGATCTCAACCACATACGGGGGCTCCAAGAAGTGGTGTCCCGGTGGAACGGACCCTAAATTGCCGAGCGGGAGAAGATCCAGGGAGGAATGACGGCTGTTAATGAGGAAAGCGGTCCAGACGTCGGGCCGAAAGCGGAGTGCGTGATCGAGGCACCGCTCGCAGTCACTCCACACGCAAGGAAGGCGTTGCGTCGATATGTCAAACATTCGGGGAGTAACGCAGCTCAGGGTGTAACACAAACGCACACATGTAGCGTAGCTTTTGGCGAGATAATCACTTTGGCTTCATGCAGATATAGGGTACACATAAACTCCCAAGAAGGGCATGGTGCGTGAAAAGGATATGGCCACCACGGAAGGCGTTGCAAGGCGAAGTTGCCGTGGCGGCCATGCCACGCCTCCATGTGCTGGGTACGCATGTACCCCCATTATGACGCATCCGACATCAGGCTGTCAGACCCACTGTCACATCATTTACTTAGGCAGGTTAGTAGGCAGTCACCGGAGCGCTGGACGGTCGCAGTTTGTGAGGGCACGGACGGCCACCTGAGGCTGCGCATGTCTTTCGGGGGCTGCCAGCGCTCACCTCCTTGAGGGCCGCGAGCAGGCTACCGCCGTCGCAGTACTCCTGCGAAGCGGGCCAAGGTTACAATTCTTCATTTCAGTCAAGGTTAGATCGCAGCCGGAGCACGAGCAGCTTAAGAACACGCCTTTCGCTAACATGCAGCAGCCCCTGCAGGGACGTGCAACGGACCCAAGCTATGTAAGAAGCTGCCATGACGCCAGCCGACAATCGTCTGCACAGCGATATGCTCGTCCCTACGCCAAGGGCGACACCTGACCTTACGTGCGCTAACCGGAGGTGCCCGCAAATCTCAGGCCCCCTGCAGGGTCCCCATCCCCGAATCTTCACGTACCATGATTACCATGGTGAGGAACTGTCCCTCCCGCGCCCCTAATTGGAGCAGCACCTCGTGAATCGAGTACTTGGTGCGACCCTGCACGCCAGCGGAAACAGTTGGTGGCATTTCAGCTTCTCACGCGCCGTCATGCTGTCAGCTTTGTGATAGGGCTTGTTGGCCCCACCGACGTGTCTCTGCACGTCGCCACAGCGCAGGCTTGTGCTGCTGGCTATCTGAAGGTTAGTCGCGCAGAACCTTAGTTGTCCTGCCAAATACGCGTGCAACCCATCATGCATCGTTTGGATCAAGGTCCTTAGCACCATGCAATCTTGTTCTTCACCCCGCGCGTGTAACAAAAAGCAGCTCACTCAGCTCGCGTTGTAGTGTGTTGGGAAAACTGCAATCTTGCCGCAGAGCACCGCAGTAAGTCAACTTATTTGCCACACGTTTTTTCCAAACCCTCACATCCCAGTACACATCTGCGCACGGGTCACATAAGGTCGCCTGCACCTAGTACACACCCAGTAATCACCAAGACCTGGAATCGCGTTCCCTTCTTTAGAATTGCCGTCGCTAGGAGCATTTCCACTACCGAAAGCGCTCCCTTACGGCCACTCGACTACATACGCCTCCTAGCTAAAAGAGCAGGTGCCCCTTCGGCGCATATGGAGACCAACGAGCACCTCCTGCTTCCAAGGGAGGCCGTGAAAGGTGAGCGCGTCCGCACGTCCAGAGGCGCCGCATTCGTGGCCACAGATTGGAGCAATGGCCGGCGGAAGACCGAAACAGAAGCACAATGCTACCTACCAGGTGGGCCCGCACAAACGACGAGTCGAAGCTGTCCGCCCCTCCGCCGATTGCCCCGCCGAGTGCTACGCGTTTTCCCGCCGTGGTCGCCGACGCCGCCTCAGCAGCCCCATCGCCAGCAGCACCAGCTCCATCCGGCTGCTGAGCCTCCACTTCTGTTGTTGTGGTCTCCGCTGTCGATTCCCCTTCTGACAATAAATGTCCCGCAGTGGAGACGCCTCCGCCGCAGGCATGGCCCTCTGCCCGGTTGCCGCCCTCACCGCTGTTCGCCCCGGCTTGGTCGCCCTCCGCCGGACCTTCCGACATAACACCCGAGGTAGGGACCGAGCCCGGCATTTTCGTACCCATACTGGGGAGCACAGCCTGCAGGAGATGCAGATGTGAGCCGCTCACGCTGCTCTTGGCGTCACCGGCATGGCAAGAAGAGTTGGCGCCGGCGGTAGTGGCAGCTGGAGCGTCCGCCTGGGGGATAAGGAAGGCGGTTGCAATACGAGATAAGAGGAGTGGGCAGGGAGGCAGGGTCTGTGTCATGCTGTCAATAGGCGGTTTGCGCTATGGGCAAAGACAAGGTCAGCCGTGGCTCCCGCACGGTGCCCTGCTGCGCACTGCACGCTATTCGAGGTCGACCTGCAGTACGGCGCCGGTCTGTCGGGCAACAATATTCATGCGGCAGAATGACACCGGTGTTAGCGGCTTTCCCCGCATGTCCGCCGATGGACCGCGGTAGTGTTGCCGGTTCACCGCTGCAGGCCAGATCGCTGCATGAAGTTGCGGGAGTGACCTTCAACTGCCTTACACTGCATGAGCGGCTTTCGCTTCACTTCGCCCAAACCCAGCAGTACCGTCCGAATAGTACGGCGACCCATCCTATTCGGCACACATGGTGTTCCTCATGCGCTCGTTTCCGATGTCATCTTAGCTGTAGAAATCCCTCGTTTTAGTCCATTCGTTTTTGGCTGTACATCGTATGTTCAGTTCCCACCACGCCAGCCATCGCTGTCGCCCCTCGACGCACTCCACCGCACCTGCCCGGCTGGCAAAGGTCCCGCGGTGGACGCCGGTGCGGCATCAGCGACCCGCGTCCCTGCCGTTATCGACGGCGATGACATCGCGCCGTCACTCTCGCACCCCGTGACCTGCTGCAATGAGCTGGACCGCGGGACACTATCATGAGGAGTTCCGCCGCGGGCGCTTGTCGTCACGGACGTGGACCCTGACCCAGTCAACGATTGTTGAGTTTCGAAGATGGTTGGCAGGGAGATGGCCCCCATTGCGCCGTGTGCCTCCGAGCCGCCGCCGTTCATGGCAGTTTGAAGCTCGGTGCGAATCCAGGAGCCGCTCGTGAGCCCGGCAAGGAGGTCATGGGAGATGCTAGCCTCCGAGACGGACATACCGCCGGGAAGCATGTCACCCGGCATGCCACCCTGCAGCCAGACGAAAGCACGTCCAGCCGGAGATGACCTCTCAGCGTCGAATATATGGGAGGAGCGACTCAAGGCTGATGAAGACCGTAGCTACATGTAGCTCAGCGCTAGCTCTCGCTAGCTGTGGTAAAATTACGAAGCATTCATAATCCGCAATACCCTGCGATTTGTGGCCTGGAGTGCGTGTGCGCTTGCGCAATGAACCTCAAGCACACTGGCATGCAACCAGTCAAATGCCACGACCTCGTTTGTTGTGCGGTACTTTACCTATAGCTTATAGCAGGCAGCTAAAAGCCCTTGTGGCTCGTATGTGCAGGTTCATAGGTACAAATTCCACGCAATCCCGACCATGCGGTGCACGCATACATAACCTGTGCGCGCAACAAGCAGGGAGGATTGGGGGCCACTTAGCTTTCCCCAACCGCCTCCTGCTCCAACGCTTACCATTACCCTGGACTCACCTTCGGCTTAAACATCGCCTCATTCAGCTGCGTCACACTCGTTGCGTACGTCTGAACCACGTGCGGGTGGCTCGCTAGGCGACTAAGCAGCGCCTCCCGCTGGCTTCGAGTGAGCTGGTCGTCGTTGCTGGGGATGGACAAAAGTTACAGCGGTGGCAAAGATCGGAAGGGGGTAGTTAAGGAAGGGCCCAAGGCAAACAGCGGCCATCGGGGACAACAACGCAAGGTAGACCACGCGCGGAACGTTATTAACCACACCGGCCTGACAGCTGGGGGCCAACCACCACACTGCAGGCGGAGGCGAAACGGGAAAGGACTTGACCTACCCGGCCCCCAATCTGTTTAAATACGGGCTTGCGCCAGGTTTTAGATGTTGTAAGGGTCCAGCATTAAGGAGAACAATGGAAGAGTTTGCTGCGTGTTGGGGCCTCACCCTCGCTTCCCTTAAGGCAGCGGCATGCAGGGTAGGTACCAACACCGGTGCACCAGGTACGCGGGCTGTATGCGAGATATGTAACAACAACTGCTAACAACGCAGCTGCATTCCCGACTGAAGAGTATACCTCCTGTGCCATTGGATCATGAGGACGCCCCATAAGGTCGTTAGGAAACTGGAACTGCGATTGGGGTCCAGGGCACCAACGGCACCTCAAGTAACCTTTTCCGCACTTTAGCCTACTCAGGCAAGCGAAGCCCAAAGCCCTCCCGTTTCCGAGAATGCCCCCCAAGCCATCTTCCTACATACCTGCTAACAATGAATTTAATGGCAACTGTGACACCTCTCCACCGCCCAATGTACACGCAGCCGCCGCCGCCGCTGCCTATCAGCGCCATCTGCTGCATTTCGCTCAACGTCGCCTCCACTCCTAGGCCGTACGTGGGCTTCGTGGGGTTACCGCTGCAGGCTCCGTTGGCCCCGGATGCGAACGCAGGAACGGCGGAGCTGAGGTTGCCGGATGCACAGCTGGCGGAACTCACAGCCATGCAATCGTTTGCGGAGATGCTCCGTGCAGTCCTTGTAGAGTTCATGGCTCCAGCAATGATATCGCCTAGAGCGGCACTCGTGCCAACAGGTGCGAGCTGTACCTGGGCGTCGAACGCTCCCGAGCCACCGCAGTTGTCCACCCCAAAGACGTTGCCGTTCCCAGCGAGCGGCGAAGCGACAGAGCCCTCCCTGCCATCCATCCGCGGGTTGTGAGGTTGCGGCAACTGATTGGGCGCTAAGACCTGATTACCGTCGGGACCCGTGCCACTGCCTGTCGTTGCCAACCCGGGTGGTGGGGCTGGCAACATTCCTCCCATGCCCATCCGGTTCCGCAGGATCGTCTCGCGGTTAAGTTGCATGAGTACGTTCCCGGCAGGCTGTGGGCATAGGTTGGCGCCGACAAAGGTGGGTGGGCAGAGGGAAAGGGTTGGGATGTGTCAAGGCCAGGGGCCGAACCCCCCAAAGTCTCCGAGCACGTTCCGGCAGGTGACAGTTACGGAGCTGCGAGATTTGGAGCGCAAAAAACCAATCTCACCGTCGTAGACGCCGAAGTCATCTGTGCGTCCGCCGGTAAGGCGGGTAGGCCTGGTTCCAAAGTCGGCTGCAACTCCACAGCCTCCGGATATACTGCAGATTCATTTGTAGGATGCTATGGTCTTCCAGAAAGCAAACACGCTGACGGGGAAGGAGCAGAAAGCGCTCACCGCTCATATGGCTGTCTTGTGGGCCAAAGGCAATTTTCGGCCTGCTAGTATGAAGAGGGAAAGGCGACTGCTCATTTGACGTTGACACGCCTTCCGAAGGCAGCTGGCGAGCGGGGCTGACAGGGGCAATTGGCTGTGACGGTTGTTGACGGCTGCTGCTTGCAGCTAAAGGGAAATCGGACATAGTCGGAAAGTCCTTTGTTTCATCTGATAATGTTGCGATGTTCGATATAGGTTTGTCTGAAGGCTGGCTATGATCGGGACCCGGCACGACCATCGCGGAGGTCGCGTCGTTGGATGTTTGATCAGCTTTGTTAAGAGAATGTCCATTTCCTGTGGAAAGACAGCTGCCCATAGCGGCTGTATGTTAGTGCCAGTCGACTTCAGCCAGCCCCGCTGCCTGGCATCAACTTGTAACCAAAGGGGTCACATGAAGGATGTTATTTTAAGACTAGCTATTTAATTGGAAAACCCGCTGGCAACCTAGTGCCCAAGCCGCCCAAGTATGTCAACGGAAACGGCATAAAGTTTGTATAATAAGTGTTCGAATTCCTCACCATTTGCCGTCCTCGAATCACCGGCAAAACCCAAAGACGTAACACCGAAATGCGTACGGATGGTCGCGAAGTTCATCCCTAAACTAAGCCATCAACCACCCTGTGCACTGTTTCTTGTTTACATACAACACACGCAATTGTTAATGGCAGTTTTTCAGTGGTCTTTTGCATGCCACAAAGGGAAATGGCCTTAGAGAACGCAGCTAGAGAAGACCTTGCTGTGCGTACTATAATGGATACTTGCTACCCTAGTGGTAGGCTTCCTGACAGACATCGGCAAACGCTCTGGGCACTTCTGGTCGTACCGAGACTCCCGAAAACAATCCCCGAAGCCGACCAGCTTGCAGAAATAGGACCATCCGCCTACCATCCCATACGAAAGCTCCTCTGCGGCTCGAAGGGGGCCCCGACGGCCGGAGCCGGCAGTCATGACAGAAATCGACCCGCTCCCGAAACCAAAACACTCTATTTGCCGAATTCTGGTTCCTGCATTGTCTTCACCGCAATTGTAAGCTCTACAAATACTTGGCAGTACCGAGATAAAATGAAATGAAATTCGAGTTCCTTACCCAGTATACAGTATGCCTTATCTCAGTCGCCCTTGTACTACACCGTTAGAAGTGTGGCAACCAAAAACCGAACCCTTACTTCTCTCATCTATGAGCCTGCTATCGTATAGATCGAGATTCTTGACGCGTTCAGAGAAAAGTTGTGTCACCTCAACAGTCTCAAAGTTTCGGCCCCCAAGAATGCTCCTTGCCTTGCTGCGTACGCTGCGCCAAAAGCTGGGGCTTGGAGAGATCTACAATGCACTTATTAAAGCGTTCATAGATTCAACAGAAGCTGGGAGGATTCCTGACTTCATTCTACGCTTTGGAATTCGCTATCTCTTAAGCATACGTGTCGAGGAGGTGAGTGTGGTTAATACCGTAAAGTACCTTACTGAAAACCTACTCGGCTAAGCTGATCGCCGTTTGTTGTTCCTCGGTTGCGACGCGCTGCCAGGTTCCCAAAGACCTGGATGCGCGATTGCGACAGACGATTGCGTTTGTCGAGGAGCTGAAAAAGATGCCAATTGCGATTAACACAGCGGAAGCGAACGAGCAGCATTACGAGGTTGGGACGCTGAGTTTCACGTTCGCATGAATTGCTGTAGTGCAGCCTGCCCAATTCATTCTGCAGGCAGCCTGCAAAGGGCTTTGGGCAAAGCTATGAAGGGATATGCGTGCCATATTTCTGGAACTTGTCTAGTTGGACTCCTGAAGAAACTGACGGTTGGCGCATGTCGTACAAGTGCGGTGCGCAACCGCCTCCTGCTTCGGTCGTTACCATGCCCCTCTGTGCCTGGGCCACATATGGTCCTTGGGATCGCCCTGTGATCCACTGCTCCCCTTCGATTGCTACGAACAATTATTCCCCCTCGTGTTTCCCTCAGCTCCTGCCCCGACTTCGGAGCTCATAAACCTGCACCCAAAATGTGACTATTCCATCGGCAAATGGGTCCGGAAGCCGTAACCGTGTACGTCATGGTCGTACACCATGACAGCCCATAGTGCAGCTCCAGCACTGGCTCCCAGGGTCGTGACCGCACCCTCTCTCACACACCGCCCGCGCCCTTCACCGGCACTTGTTTCATCGACTTTGCATATGCTACCACCCCTATCCCTCAGTCTTCTTAACCACGGAGCCATTGCGTGCACTGCTTGTGTGTCGTAGCATGCAGCTCCTACCTGCAATCATTTCCTTGTCTGTGCGCACATCGCTAATGTCATGTGTCCCGGTACTACCCTGATCACCTAGCCGGTCAGCGGTCACATAGGGGGGTGCTCAACCTTTCCACCAGCGGCGATCTCCGTACCGCCCTGATGCTGACCCCTGCTACTGCCCTCCTTCCCTCCCGCTACACCCCGCCTTGCTGCCGTACTGCTCGTCAACACGTGCGCAAAGATCCCCACTCCGTACTACCTGCTGTGCCTGGGAAGCCACCTCAAGTACAGCAGCTGTCTGTACCGCACGCCTAAGGACGCCCTGAACCAGGCCGAGTACAATATGCTAGGTGAGAGAGCTAGGGGGCTGAGCAGGAGCTTGGGAAGGGATGGCAACCAACCAGCCGTCTGCTAGGGGCCCGGACTGGAATAGGGGCGCACTGTGGGCCCTCGGGCAGCTCCCCTCAGGCGCAGGTGGCGGGGAAACCAGCTCCAGGCTCCTCGCGCCCTCCCCCTCAGCCTACCGCCGCGCCTAGCTGCCAAGGCTAGCGGCCTGTGCTCGTGGTGGTGATAGTCGGGTGCCCATTATCCGCCGATGTGTGTGTCTGTATGTAATGCCAAATCAAGTGGACGAGGCGTTATAAAGCCGTGCAGAAATGGACAAGCCTTGTAATTAGCCGCGGGGTGACAACCTATCCTGCACAGATTTGTACTGCGAGCGAGCGCAGCTGGCTCCTGGTCAGCGGGTATTGGAGCTGGGCTGCGGCTGGGGATCCTTTTCTCTCTTTGCGGCGGCCCGCTACCCGGCATCCACCTTTGTGGCGGTGTCCAACTCGGCCACTCAGAAGGCGTTCATCGATGAGGAGGCCCGGAAGCGGGAGATCAACAACCTCACGGTAAGAGGGTGGGGAGGAACATTGACCGCACACGTATCGATTGGTTGTATCCCGCCATCCACGAGGGACGCTGGCCTGGCCGTACCATGAAAAACCTCCCGCTGTTCCACACTGCGTCTAACCGACAACTGCCAACCGCCAGGTGATAACGGCCAACATGGTGGACTTTGAGGCACCGGGGGATCCGTTTGACCGGGTGGTTTCGATTGAAATGTTTGAGCACATGAAGAATTACAAGCTGCTGCTGAACAAGGTGGGTGCAGGGGGGTTGCAGTCCTTGGGCATTGCGGAGCGGAGGGCTGCTGGATCACAGCTGTGCAAAGGCTGTGGCTTCCTGACCCGGCTGAGGTTTCAAAATAATTGGATATAGACAAGTCAGGTAGAGCCGTCTTTTAACGCGCCCATAATTGCGCATGAAAACCCCAGAACCGCGGTGGGTCGCAAGACCACGGAAAGGTCACCGTGTGCCCGCAGGGCAAGCAAACGCGCTTTCCAGGCGAATGACATGTGGAGCAGGGAACGAGGTGGCGGTGCCTAAACCAAGACAGCGCAGCAGTGTTAATGATGGCCTTACTGGAGGGCGGAGCCTTTGGGGCTTTCGATTTTTCCTCTCCATGCAAAACAAGAGCTGCCATGGCTGGCACCTCTAGGTTCATCCTGACTTTTCGACTCCATGGCTCGTGCACAGGTATCGCGGTGGATGAAAGCCGGCGGCAAGCTCTTCGTGCACATTTTCGTACATCGGTCCACCCCCTACCACTTCGAGGTCAAGTCGGAGGAGGGTGAGAGCACGTAGAGCTGATAAGGAACTGTCCATCCCTATCCATCCCTGTCTGCCTATCTGTTGCCTAATTGCCTGGGCTTTCCGGTCACCTCCTGATTATCGCCCCTCTTTTCCAGACCATGACCTTTTTCCAGACCATGACCTTTTTCCAGACCATGTCCTCCAGACCATGCAGTCCTTGTTTGGGGAGGTTGGTTGTAGGACAGTAGGACAGGATCACACATCCCTTGGGCCATGCAGTCTATTGACTTGGGGCTGGCTCTACTGGCCTGAATTCCTACTCCTGGCAGCTGCTGCTGCTGTTGCTGCTGCTGTTGCTGCTGCTCTTGCTGCTGCTGTTGCTGCTGCGGCCCGACGCCCAGTATTGATGCATTTCTGTCTCAATCCCCCCCATCCTCATCCGTTATGTTTTTCTCTCCCCTTCTGTCTTCGTCCTCCCAAAACCTTTGCCTATCTCCCCAGACTGGATGAGCAAGTACTTTTTCACTGGCGGCACCATGCCCTCCCTGGACCTGCTGCTCTACTTCCAAGATGACCTCCGCATCCGCAACCAGTGGTGAGAGGAGAGGAGGAGGAGGGGACCCGAATGGCGCGGGATGACAGCATTCAATAACGGATAGGACCGGGGCGGTGGTGGCCGCCGCTGCGGTTGCTGCACTTGGCGATACCGGTTAGGGTGGTGGTGGTGGAGAGGCAGTACAGGCCCCAGGGGCTGCTGCATATGGCCTCACCTACCCATGGTCTGCACCACATCTGTGTATCCTCGTTGGCGCTCCTCCCCCGCAGCGCATTCCGGCCCCGCGCTTTTACTACCCGTCGTCTGTCCCTCACTCCTGCCCCACTCTCCCTCCCTGTACACACACACACACACGACTTCATCGCACAATGACGGCAACTTGGACAGGTATGTCAACGGACAGCACTACTCGCGCACTCTGGAAGACTGGCTGGTACGACATGACCGGCACCGCAGCTCGGTGAGATGGGCCGGCCCCCTGCTGGCGGTAACTCCCCTTGCCGCCGCAGCAGCTCGGGACTTCCCGGATAGTGAGGGATGAGGGTCATGCGTTGCCTTTGTCCGCAAGGGCAGCAGGGTTATGGTCGTGCCGGGCTCCCGTCGCTTGGCCTCTTTAACGGCCTCTCGGGGGATCAGCACCTTGAGGAAACGGGGAGCTGTCACGGGCACCGTGTGAAGCCGTGCGACGTCTTTTTCCCACCTGTGCATCTCTTCTGCTGTTCGGGGTGATGGCCAGGCGGTGGCCAGGCGCCCAGTCTTTCCGCAAGCGCTGCTGAGGCACTTGGGTTATTGACTGACGTCAGGACAGGGCGAGTCGTTTTTGGTCGGTGTAAGGGCCGCTTTCAGTTGCTGCGCTTTTGTGTTATTGCGGAGTTTCTATCCGTCCTTGTTTCCCCTCCCCTGCCGCCACGGACCGCATGCGCACACAGGTGCTGACCATCCTGGACGGTGCCTACAAGGGAAGTAAGGACTCCGCGTCAGTCTGGTACCACCGCTGGCGCATCTTTTACATGGCCTGCAGGTGCGACTGTGGTGGGAGGGAGGGCCCAACAGTTTACCCCTACTTTGCCCACGGGCCTTGTCTCAGTGAACCAACTTAACCAACTTCACACCTCGCGGCCCAACCTCTGCCCCTCCCCACGGCATTTGCCCGCCAACGCAGCGAGCTGTTCAACTACAACGGCGGCCAGGAGTGGGGCGTCGGGCATTACTTGTTCGAGAAACCCTAGGCGAGCCCACTTGCTTCTTCCTCCTGTACTGAAATAGAAGATGTCGATGGCGCTTCCTTCAGTCGGCAGGACTGTGCCTGGTTGTGGGGATGGCCATGTGTCGCGGTCAGCAGAAACTTCGGGAACCCTGGACCACCTGGAGGGTACTCTTCATTTGTTGTAACAGGGCTGCTGGCAGCAGCACTGCCCGGAGCGAACATGGACGGTGAAGGGAACGCAGGTGCTTAAGAAACCTCGTGATCTTCCCAGTGCCGTCAGAGCAGTATACGGTAGCAGTATATGGCCGTATCCCACGACCCCCGCCGGTTTTTTGGAATGGGATCGCCTTAGCGGAAAATGCTGCTATGAGCAGGCGCGCGTGTTTTTGATATATCTTCTATTTCTGTGGTCTGTGCTTGGCCTGTGCTCTGATTTGCTTTGGGTTGCGAAAAGCCTTTACCGAATGCCTTTCGAAGCCTTCCGAGCTATAACATCTTTCCTATTTATGCATCACCTGGCGGGCATCGCGGTTAGGACACAGAACAGGGTCTAGCAGGGATGAAACCCTGTGGCAGGAGTGCGCTGTGAAAGGGTATGCGGGGGTGGCGGCGGCGGCCGCAAGAGCTACAAACACGTCATCCCCAATTGTTGATATGTCTGGTACGGTGTGGCTAGGTGGTGGACAAGCGCAATCTTGCTTATAGCCATAGCTTCGGATTGCTCGTCGTCTGGCAGGGTTGTGCAGGAAGCAAGTTCAAATTCACATCGCCACTCTGGTGCACAACAGCCGGATAGGTTCTTTTGGGAGTACACGTCAACGTCTAACCAGCTGGTTACACGACCTTCTCATAACACGACGTCAGCGCAGCACAACAGGTCGGACGCACAACTCCAAAACTTTCGCAAGGAACGAAGGACAGAGCCACACGCAAAATTTAAAAACCCCCAACACCGGCTACCCCCTCAACCCCCTAAAAAGATGCTCCTGACGCGCTCGGAGCGGAGCTGCACACGTCCCGAAGACCTTCAGTTACCACTTGGTGCAACTTGCAAAACGTAACGGCTCGTATGGGCGTTTTCTTTATCTCTTCCTGACATGGAATGCTAGCAAAAAGCCCTGATCCGCTTCTTAACCTGTTCTTGTCCGCTCAACAGGAACCCGCACACCAAGCACACCAGTACGACAAAACAGATGTCATCCCCTGGCGTCCTAGATGTCTCTGCTTCTACACACCCCAGCGCCTCGCCCCCCTCGCCCGCACACCCCGAGAACGACGCACACGTGTACACAAAAAGCCGATGCCGGTGCGGCCCAGATTATTACGTCACAACGAATCACCGTCTCCCTACTCCGCCGTTGCAACTTGAAGGTGTCGAAGCAAGGCCTACAAGTTGCAACCTCCCACTTCATCAAAAGGACCCCACTACCTGCGCCCATCCTTTACTGGGTGCTGCGGGTCCTGCGCCATTCCGCAATCCGCGCCGCCAGACCCTCCTCCGGCACCAGTTGCGCCTCGGTGAGCGGCATTCGGGAGAAGGGGTCAGTGGCGTCTGACAGCAGGTGTCGTAGGATGTTGGGTCGGTCCACCACCACACCGCTGGGCAGCCTCACAGGGTCCTGCAGCCGGAGGTGAAGATGCGCGGGCGGGTGGGTGAATGTGTTGGACGGGTGGCGTGGCATGGGGGATGGCAAATCAGAGAGGTGGGGCTGTGTAAGGCCTTTTCGCCTCTTAGCCCGAGAGCCGCCAGCGTACCGGTAAGGTCTTTAAGGAGAGCAACGGCAAACAGCATGAAAACCCCGTTGGCCGCGTATCATGGCCGACAAGTAAGGGACAGAACGCCACACACCGCCGGGGGGAAGGGCCGTCTAGGCTGGCTACCAGGCTGCTTGGAGCCAGCGCTGTACGGCGTCCTAAGGCTTTTAAAGCCTCCCTCGTAACCGACAGCCGCACCGCCCCTCCAACACCAGCCCTCCTCCTGTTCCTGGCCCCACACCATTCGCCCCTTGGTGTTCCACGACGGCTCTATGCCCTTTCGGGCCTGAGCTGCTCACTTAGCCCTAACGTACGTAATTTCCTTTATCCCTCCCCTCCCTGCCCTCTGTGTCCCTTGCCTTCATGATGGTCGACATGATGGCGCACATGAACTCCTCCGGCACGTCCTCGCCCATCACCTCGTCCTCCTCCTCCGCCACACTGCTCGCCGCCAGGGCCCGCTGCGACAGCGCCTCAAGCTGCTCCCGCTGACCCACGTTCAGCAGCCCTGAGGCGTCCAGCACTGCGAGGGCCTGCGGGGCAGGGAAGGGAAGAGGTAGGAGCGGGGAGGAGAGCGGGACGAAAACACGGGTAGGCGCAGGAAATGGGGATTGCAGGCGACGAGGCTCAAGACGGGCACAAAGGCCTAAGTTCCTTGCAGGGAAGGATAAATGCCGCGATTAGCCTTTCAGGAGCTCCTTCCGGAAGCTCAGCAAGCGAGGTCAGGGCTACAGGATTTTCGGGCACGTGGGGCGACCGGCGGCCCTCGTGTCGCGACAAAAAGGAGACACCGCCGCACACAGCTCGCGAAGGAAGTCCGCAATGAACGCAAGGATATTCTGTATAATGGCGGTTGAGCGGGGAATTGCCATTCCGATGAATAGAAAGGCGAGAGACGTCCCGTTTGGATCTCCCGCCGTTTGCATATCAAACCGTCTGCATGTCGCAATTACAACACAAGGACACCACGTAGCGAGCGGTATGGGAAAGCGCGTGTGCGCTCCTCAGCACAAACACGTCAGTGACAGATGATAGGGGGTAAGCATGTACGAACATACGGCTGCCCAAAGCGTTCTCCCCTCCTCTCGGTCTCCGCCCTGCTGCCCGCTCCCCCACCAATGTCCCCCGCTATCCACCTCCAAGAAGTACTCGGGCTTGAAGGAGCGCTTGTCGCCGCCCACCGCCGCCGCAAAGACTGGCGCAGTGCCGGTGCTTGCGGCAATGCCCCGGTCGATGGCGTCCACATGCAGGTACACAGTCACCAGACCGCGGAGCAGCTCCCTGGGGAACCCCCACGTCGCATCACAACAGATATCCCACATTATATATGGGAGCAGAGGGGGATGGAAAAAGAGAGGAAGCGACAAGCGGGTCCATAGGTGGAGGCAGGGAGGGGGCAGGGAGGGGGCAGGGAGGGGGCAGGGAGGGCGAGGGGCGTAAGGCGAGGAAACGCACCGGAGAGTTGGTGGGTAGAGGTTAGAGGTAGACCGGATTTAGACCGGAGGAGCTCGAATGGCTGACCATGTTAGGAGTGCTCACTAAGCAGACCGACCGCCACGATGGCACTACAGTAGCCCCCAAGGGGAGGGGGGGAAAACTGCGGAGGTCTGGTTTGGATGTCGTAATGTCGGGGGAAGGAAAGGCAAACGAACGCAGTGCGTAGAGCCCGAGAGCGCTTAGGCGGTAATAAGAGGTTCAGTGGGGGCAGGTCAACCGGCATCCTAGAGCCTCGCCTGCGTGCATGCATGTGCGGTGGAAAGAGTTACAGCTAGGGCGGACTGGCCACCCGGCTGCCTGCCTGACCGGCTGCCTCACCGCGCATTGAAGTTGTATTTCTCCGGGTTCCGCACTCGGAGCTGGCGCCGCTCCGGGCCTACCAGGTACTTGAGGAAGTAGTTGAGAGAGTCCCGCAGCCGCTCCACCATGTGCGGCTGCAGCAGGGTGCGGGTGGTGTCGGCCTGAAGTGGGCCCCGGGGTGGGAAGAGGCCCCGCAGGAAGGGAGAGGGAGAGGGAACGGGAGGACAGTGCAGGAGGTTCAATCTTGTGGAGGGGTGGCCAATCAGCCACCAGCCAAGAGAAGCTAGGGAGGAAAGGGAAGCCAAAGGAGTGAAAAGCACTTCCGTGGACTCGGTGGACTCGGTGGACCCGGTGACGAGGATGAGACGTGAGCTGCCCAGGCGACTAGGGATAGGGGGCCAGGGGATGTGGCGTAGTAGGGGTGCGGGCGGATGGGAAGAGGGGCCTGGCTAGGCGATAGCAAGAGGGCACCTGTACAACTCGTGTAGTGGGGAGGACGAGGAGGAGGAGGAGGAGGAAGAGTGTGTGGAGGTCCCACCCTCTGACCGGAAGGGTACACATCATGCGGAGGTTCCGATGCGCCGCCTCCTCACTGCGCCCCAAATCACCACCTCACCTCTATGCACCTGATGTGCAACGGCCAGTTGCCCGCCGCTTCGTCCCTCCCTCACCCCCGCGCCCACACGTTCCCCCACCTCCTCGGTGATGAAGTTGAGTGTGTCGATGACGGAGGTGGCGGAACGGATCATGGCGGTCAGGTTGTTGCCGTTGCGCTCTTGCATGTTCACCAGCTCATCACGGTCCTGTAGGGGGGTGGGGGGAAGCGGCGAGGGGGAGGGAGAGCACCGACAGTGAGCCAGGGGCAGGGGATGGTGCCTGATACCTAGGTGCATACAACAGGGCCCCCCGGTCCCCCTTCCCTCCCCCATCCACTCACCTCCCGGGACATGGCCGCCCACCTCGCCTCATCCGCCCTGGTATCCTCGGCCTCACGGAGCAGCTTCAGCAGCTTTAGCGCCTACGCGGGGGCCATGAGCAGGGGTGATGAGGGGTAAGGGTTTTATCCGAAAAAAGGCGGGGGAGGTAACGGCAAGGGCCAGGCTGAACCTGCCGCGCTCTTGTCCCCACACCGACCACCACGTCGGCCCTCCTTGACCTGCATTGGGCCCTCGGCCTGGCTGCGACGCGCCGTGCAACACTGCTGGGGCCCTGGACTCCCCCCGTCCCGAAGCCAGGGCCCCCACCCCCCCAGCACTCGCCTCATCAAGCAGGTAGGTCAGGTCGTTGAGCAACATGTTGGAGAACCGCTCGCTATTGCCCCGGTACTCCTCAGCACGTACGGCAGCCAGCCAGACAGCCCTGAAGGAGGAACGGGGAACGGGGAAGGAAGCAAGGGCCAGCGGCGCCGTGCGGCCGAGGTGGCTTCTGTCCTGTGTGTGGGCGTGAGCGCATAGTACGCTACCAGGGCAAAGACACTACTTCATTTCCTCAACCACAGGAGGAAGGTGCGAATTGGCACTATGCATGGGTTTGCCACGGCACACCTCCCGTGCGCATACACACACAGGTTTCCAACTCCAAAACACGCACTGTGGCGTCATGACCCCGCACATCATTCCGTATGTCCACATAAGGACGCCTGACTGGCAGTTGGCAGTTGGCAGTTGGCAGTTGCGGCTAGTGCCGTGGCTCCGCCAGCATGACCCACCGATGGTGCGGCTGGGCCCACAGGTACTTGAGGATGTTGGCGATGGTGGTACGCATGTTGAACTTGAAGTAAAACGCACCCTCGCGTTCCGTGTGCTCAATATCGTTGTACAGCCGTACAAGTACGGGCGTCAGGTTCTGTACCACAAGCGGGTGGCAGTTGAAGAGCGCCGCCAGCTCCGCCGAGGGCCCAGCGGGAGCGCGCCGCCGGAACGCAGAGCGCCTGCCGCCGGTCATTGGCCCGGCAACCCGAGGGGATGGGAAGAGAGTATGCCCCGGGTCCGGTAAAAGCACGGCATGCGGGTGGGGGAGGGGACGGAGCGGTAAGGAAAACAGACATCCGGACACGGGCGGGGCGTGGGGCGAAGCCAGCCAGGAAGGAAGGAAGCCTGGGGGGCACCCAAGGAATGGGCCCATGGGGCCTTATTAGGCTACTGGCAAGAAGAGATAACACCACACACATATGCAGCGCGAAGACCTGCCAAAGTGAGAGTTCGAATCAGGCCGGTGCCTAGTACGGCCATGTCCGTTGGGGCGGCACAGGTAGGTAGCAGCACGGAGCCAGCAAGAAGGTGAGGTTTTTAGGCGGCATAAGGGTCGCGTCCATACATTACTTGGCCCCTAGTCGGCCTCACACAGCTGCACTCCGCTCACCCGCCCTGATCCTCCTCGTCGCTTTGCGGCAGCCACAGCTCCAAAACCTCACTCAGCTTCGATCTGCATGCCGTACACGCGTCGGATTTAAAGCGACAGCACATGACACAGCTTAATGCTATTCCAATCCGCCAGTGCAACCACTCGTGCAGGGGAGCAATCGCTGTGATTAAACACTTACGGCTGCGGTGGTCGGGACGGTCGGGAGGTGGCAACCGGGGGCCCACAGAGGACTTATCAAACCATCGTAGCGGTGGGGGCTCCTCCCAGGGGAAGCTGCTGCATGTGCTCCCGCTAAGCTGCTGCCACTGCGTTAGCCGCACCGCTGACCACTCACTCACTACTGACCCATCGGTCTCTGTTGCGCTGCCCAACTGCGCGGGCTACAATCGGCCTAACCCCCACCAGCCGCACCCGTAGTAGCTGACAACAGCAGCAGCTGCATTGGTCTCGCAGACTCTGAAACACGGCGCAGCCCCTCCCGCGGCCCCTGCTTGCTTGCCTGAGGAACGCAGACCGAATATACTTGGGCGAGGCCATGAGTGTGGTGAAGAAAACGGCAAACTCGTCCAATCGTACACCCGCCCCGTCCGCTGCGGAGGACAGCAGCTGGGGAGCGAAGCGGCTCACGAACAACAAAACCGAACACATGTCCTCAACGAAGTACTCCTGTGCAGCGGAGGCGAGGCGAGGGAGGGGCAGGAGGGGAGGGCGATCAGGACGCGGGAAACCGCCCACCCAGATTCTCGTGACCAATGGATACGCGGAGAGGTTCATCGCGGCCACGGACACGCACATGGGACAGAGGCGGAGCAAGCAGGTGTAGCAACCTGGCAGCACCGACGCAGCTCTCAACCGGAGGGGCAGACCTTCAGACAGTCGATACCGACCGGCCAGCAGTAAGCACCGCAGCGGCCACATCAGTTGCCCCCGACAGCACGAGTAACCAACAATCGGCAGCAGCAGCAGCCCTTCAACGGCCTATACTCGTGCTGCAAACTGAAAGGCTAACTGGGCTATGGGGCGCTACTCACGGCGGCCCTACAAGACGGCCCCTCCTGACCCTTCCCGGCCCGAACCCCGACTCCACCCCACCGGCATGCACGTGAAGTCCTGCGGTGCGGGTTCCGGCAGGGGCAGTGACAGCGAGGTGGCGCCACTGCCCCAGGGACTGCCCGTAGCCAGGCTGGTCAGCCAGGCGGCCATCAGCCTGGAAAAGCAATCAGAGGGGGAGGGGAGGACAGGCCTAAATCTTTAGGCAAGGCAGGAGGGTCCTTATGGATTGGGTGCGCGGCTGCATCGAGCAGAGGGATGGGAGAAATGAGCATGCAGTTCCCCGTCTGACTATTTCTCAACCAGCTGCACATGGGGGTGCGATAACCCCAGGACTGAAACGAGAATGCGGAAAGGAGGTCAACCCTGGGTTTCGGATCCGGGCCGCCCGCGGGACCCTCCTGGCTCTCTCCTGACCCACCTGTAGAACCCCAGTATGTCGGTCACCAGCGCGGGGTCCAGCAGCACTGTGAGGAAGGCCTGGTAGCGGGCCTGCAGGTAGTCCAGCTGAGCCCGGGCGCGAGTGAGGGCCAACTCGGCCATGGCGCGCTCGCCAGGATTGGACAGCCTGACACCGTAGAAAATGGGGCGGGGGGATTACATGATGATGCAAGTCTGTCACATGAGAAGCAGATGCCGATGTGGAGTCGGAAGCAATGCCGCAGCTGCCCGGTGATCGATGGAGTAATGAGGTAAGTTGGTGTTGGGAGGGAAGCTCAGGAGATAGAGGCACCACGGTAAGACAGGGGCACACACGAATGGGTGAGGGCGCCGACAGAAAGGAGCGGGTATGAGCCCAGGCCGCAAGTGAGGTGGGGGAAGGGGTAACCACCGGTCAGACCGGCGCAGAGCCCGGGGATGGGGATTCGATCGGGGGTGGAGGTCAAGATGTGAGCGGCCCCTAGAGATTCCACCCACATTCTTCCTCACACGACAAAAAGGGGAAGAAGGTCGACTGCGGCAACCGCACAGTTCCCCTGGACCCTGCCCCGTCCCGACGTCCCCATGCGCCGATCCTAGCTCCACGACTTCACCCCGCCCCCTCTTCTCCCTTTACAGCTGCTTACTCTTGCATCATGGCCTCAGTTTGCGTCACATGGCTCTGCAGGGGGGGTACGGCAAGGTACGGACGAAGTACAGATGACACACGGGCCACACGAGGCGAGTATTGTGCGAGACTCATGACCACACCCCTTAACCCGCACAGTCTACCAGCTACCCCCTCTGCCGCACCACAAGGGCTACCAGCTCCCAGTCTCGGGCGTATCCTGCTCTGCGGCCCCTCCAGCCCCAGTGGTTGAGAAGCCCCCGTTTCGTCGCATCCACCCACCCGCAGGAAGTGCACGTTGTGCGCAAGGTCGCTTTCCAGGTGGGTCATGGACCTGACGGGCCCTATGTGCAGCGCATGGCACGTCAGGAAGAACGCCTGGCAGATGAAGTGGAAGTCGCCGCCGCCGTCAGGACCGCCAACACCACCACCGGCGGCGGCGGCGGCAGCTGCCGAGGCGCCGGTTGGCGAGGCTGTGCCGACCCGGCGTGGAACAGGGCCCGGGTCGAAATTTGGGTCGGTGCTGAGAGTGAGAGCGGGGCCGACAGTGGCCGTGGGGGCGAACACGAATACGCACGCACGAACACTCCTTCGCCCACACGATTAAGGAGGGGACAGGGGCAGGAGGAGTGTGCCTAGGAGGGGTTTAGGCTCGTACCAAGAGCCTGTGCCACGGCATTAACCCGGATAGCACGGCCGCGTGCGACTCTTCTCCCCCCCTCCCTCCCCCCCCCACACACCAGGGGGGTGCAGGTCACTCTCAACGTCTACAGCTCCACACGTGCCTGACTCAGTTGCTGTGTAGAACGCAGGATTGGTCGGTCGTGCTCAGCGGGCAGCCGCACTGTTGCATATCATCACAACTACCCTAGGGCCTTCGTCACCGCCCTGCCACACTCCCCTACCTGGTCCACTGCCCCCCCCAGCACCTCCCGCCGAGGCAGATGCTGCCGCGTGGCTGCGGATTCGCTCCCGCCACGCCGCCTCTTCGTCGCTCGCCGCCGCCAGCCGCGTCTCCCCGCCGTACGACGCGTCCAGCAGCCCTCCCGCCGCCACGAACCCCGGGTCTACCCGCTTCCAAAAGGGAGATGCCGGGGAGATGTCCATGAAGGGGCCGCACAGCTTCAGCAACACTGGCGAGGAAAGGGCAGGGAACAGAGAGGAAAATGAGTCGTACAAGGTACGGCAGCGGCCGAACCAGAAGGTGGTCAGTCAATACGCGCGTGTGTGCGTATTTTAACTGTCAGAAAAGAGGCACTCCACCAGCTGTCAACTAATAACGACCTAGCAAAAAGGTTTCAGGAATGGGGGGGCCCCAACCCCGATGAGAACATGCTTCATGTACACCGCTTACGTGCTGAAGGCAAGGGGGTTAGGCCTCCCTGGCCTTGCCGGCTCGCTCACCTGCCGCCACATTAGCCAGGAAGCCATCCGGCGCCAGGGCCTCCGGGTCGAATCTGAGCTTGGCACGACCCGCATTGCCGTCCAGCACTGCCCCCAGCCAGCGGATCATACCAGCCTTGGTGGACCGCATCTTCAGTAGCGACTGGGGGAAGGGGGAGAACGAGGGGGGGAAGCGGAGGGAGAGAGTGGGACTGGGGAGGTGGGTGGGACTGCGGAGAAGGGAAGCGAGAAGACATGCAGGGTGGAGCCGCGTTTTGTGCATAGCCGACGGATAGACAGTTACATGGGTCGGCGGGTAGGTAGGTAGGCAAGTAGGTAGGCAGGTAGGCAAGCTCCGCAAGGGGGGTCGAGGACTCCTTCCTCAACCCTGATGTCTCCCTCGCCGAGCTCCCCCCCCCCCCGGCCCACCTTGACGACCCCGTTTAACTGCCCCGTGATGTTCCTCATGGCCAGTCTCAGCCCCGACACGGCGTTGTTCACGTCCCCCGGCCGCCGGCCCTCCATCCGGGTGAAGCACTGCGCCAACACGGCGGGCTCCTGAACCGTTGCTCCACGTACGTCATCAGGAATGGGACTGCGTGGGAAGGCGGAAGAGAAGAGGGAAAGGAGAAGCGAGGTACAAGGAGGGGGGGTGTTATATCACGACTTCAAAAAAGTACCGATCGGCGGATGCAGATCCCCTGTTACGCCCAGGACTACAGGGAGAAGATAATGCTCGGCGCTGTTAAGCATTCTGGCAACAAACCCGCCAGATGTTAGTCCGATGAGCGCGGCGGGGATGTAACCGTGCCCAACACTCCCACCACACGCAGGTCGCCAACGCACAGACCCGCGGCGTCGCTCGAGCCCCACTCCAACCCCATGGACAGCAACGGCAACGGCAGTGGAAACTACAACCCAGCTTTCGCCACACGCCATTACTACTCCCCACAACCCCTCCCCCTTCCCAGCCTCAGTCCTAGTCCACACGTGTCACATAAGTCTTGCCACAACCCGGTGTCGTATACAACACACACACACACACACACACACACACACACTGCAAACATGCACGGCAAGCACCTGATGTTGAAGAAGGGTCCCAGCCAGCAGGCCCCGGGCAGCACCACCGCCCTGCCCGACACGGCCCTCAGGTCAGCGGGCAGCCAGGCCCTGGCCACAACCGCCCCCCGGGCTATTGGCTCCAGGGAGAGCAGGTGCGAGAGGGAGGTCAGGTGCGGAGAGGGGTCACCCAGGGGGGAGATACGGGACACCAGACGTGCCAACTCCACGACTGACCAGGAAGGGAGGAAGGGGGGAAATGGATGCAAAAAACAAGGAGTCGGGCGGGAAGGGTGAGAGGAGGGTTTGAATGGGCCGGAGGTGGGGAAGCATAGGGAGGGAGGGACGAGACAAGATGTGCAGCAAGGGGCGAGGAAGCAGGGTCTTGAGAGGATTGCCCAACCCCCGGGGGGTTGGGGCATGCGGGCAGGGCACCCGGCGACCAACCGGAGGACGGCGAGGCGGCCTCACCGGAAGAGGGTACCGAGAAGCAGCTAGCTGGGTGGGGCTAGGAACCCCGCCCTCAAGCCTACGCAGCCTAGTACAGTACAGTCTGGTAAAGTTCAGTACAGATTGGAACAATGCAATTCAGTTCAGGACAGTACCAGGCGCCCTGGCTCATGCACTGGACAGGACGAGACTGTTGTATCTGGGAGGAACCCTGCGGAGGGGAGGCGGCGGCCGGGGCCAGGTCTTGGTCTTCGTCGCCTCACAGCGGCCAACCAACATGCACGGAAAGACCCGAGTACGCCCGGGCTCCGAAACCGTTGGAACATCCCGCACCTATTTTAGAAACAGCGTCCGCCAGTCCCTCGTCATTGTCATGTCGTACAGCCAGCTCTTCAAGGAAGCCCGGCGGCATGGGTACGGCACCGGCTGTGTACGCCGCGGCTGCGGCCTCTCCACCCCCGCCACCGCCTGGCCCGGCAAAGGCGGGGGCCACCGCGGTGGTTAGGGCGACGGTAGGCAGGCCGTGGCGTAGCAGCAGGGCATCCATGAGCTGCAGTGACCCACGGGCCTCGATGGCTGGGGGCTGCAGGGCGGCAGAGTTGGGCGGGCCAATAAGAATGGGACTGAGGATGGGTGGGCCGGGTTTCCATTCTACTACCCGCCTCCGTGTATGTAGAGAACCCCAGGGCCAGGGCAGTCCTATTAGGCTTTCCGGGGGGCTCGCTGGGGCGTTTTAGGGCGCATTACACATGTCACGTCCTGGACGCAACACGAGGTACGCCGACGTGCCATAAGTGCCAGAGACGAATTCCGAGTCCACCTAAGTAACCTTCGGTTTAACCTAGGCAACCTGACTGCAAGTTTTCCACTTATGGCTACTGGTGATTTCACCGCATGGGAGCTGCAGTCGTCCCCGGCCTCTCGTAGCGCTGCGCAGCAAAGGGGCTCTTAAAGCAGACCGCGCACGGACCTGCGCCACGATGCCCGCAAACAGCGCCAACCCAGCGTAGTTCAGGACAAGGTCCCGGGCAGCCGCCACTGCCGCCTGCAGCGGGGGACGGCGTCAGGGACCCGGAGGGGCGGATAGCGGTGGCCCGGTGGAATGAAGCGACGGAGCTGGCGCGCATATAAGGAAAGCAGGTTGTCCCCGAGGCCCGTTGCAAACATTCCCCCAGTGTCCAGGGCATTAGGAAGGCATTGACTTCGCTTAAATGATGGGCGGCATAATTCCTGTTCTCTGGAGACACAAGGGGAGTCCACGTCCTTTTGCACAGTGCGTTGGACCCCTGGGCCATTACGGATGGTTTGGGAAACACAGAAGCCAGCTCCGCACCTTAACCTGCTCGTTTGTCCCAGCCCTGCGAAGCTCCTCTGAAGAACGTTCGTAACAGCCCATGAGGTAGTGTATGGGAGGCTGCGGATAGTTTGATGGCGGAGACTCTATGAGACGCGACACGAGTACCCTGTCCAGCACCGCTGCATCCAAGACCGGCTTCTGGCCATTAGCTCCTGCCTCTGCCTCCAGCTCCTGTCGTTGCCGAGGCAGGTAAGGTTGTCATGGCCCGCACAAAAGCAGATCACTAATGGCAGGTTAGTACCTGTGCTAGCCCGGATAATACAACCACAGGAGGCCTCCAATTGACATGATCGGCAGAGCTATAGAGTGCCGCAGCAAAAATTCGAGAAAACACCGCATCCAAGTCTGCCATTGTGAACCGACAGATGATGAACTGACTAATTTTAGCAACTATACAGGACGAAGAACACAACTATGTATTGCATCAAGGGGCTGAAAGTTGTCTTCTGCAAGGCTTACGTAACATAATAGAAGATTGAGCGCACTAATAGAATGGATTCCCTTAGATCAACAATTCGCAAGTTATCTTTCATATAGATATCAGATAGCACTGACTGGTTGCCATTGCCAACTGCCTGGACCGGCCAGTGGTAAATCGAGGAAACGGTTTGAGACGCGGTGCTGTCTCATGCCGGGATAAATTCATAATATAATTACTTGTTTATTTACAAGACGTTTCAGCGTGCAAATAAGCATGATCGTATAGCCTGAGAACCCTCCGTAGTCGTTGCCGCTTGCGTGCAAAAACGTCCATGGGGCAAATCAATACGTGTTAATAGGACGCGCTGATCAACTTCCAGGGCCATGCGGAGCTCTATCGCGCTCGCCTAGGCGCCTTCTGTGGCCTTCACCGGAAGCCGCTGGGAAAGGCTCCCCGAGCCAGGGTTGATGGCAGACCCACACGCTGGGCCCCGCACCCGGCGGCGTTTGGCGGCGCGCCTGCGTCCCACCGATGTCATCTGGGGTACTTGCCTGGCCCTGTGCGTCCTCACCCTGACGTTGTACGGCTGGCACCTGCGCTCCCGCATCACTGACAGCGCGGAGGAGGGGCCCTTCGCCAGCCGACAGACGCACCGCCCGCCGCCGTACAGCACGGCACCCCTCCTGGTATCGTACGCTTTCTATGAGAAGGATACCATCCAGGTAACTGGCTCCACAACCCTCCCCAGGAACGCGCAAACAACACACCAAGTGCACGCTCACAGCAACCTTGTGAATATCAATCTGAACAATCAGGCCGTGATGCTGTCATGATTTCAAGGGTCCATGGCAGTACTGATCACCCCCTTTCCGCCCCGTCAGTGGTTCGCCTTACCCACGTTCCGCTCGTTCTCGCCGACGGCCTCTTTGGCCCTCCTCCCTGTCCCTCCCTCCCTTAACCTCATCTCCTCCCCTCCCTCCCATGTCCTGTCAGCGTACCAACCTGGAACACTTCCTCCAGCACGGCTGGGTGTCCCCCCCGGGGGAGGTGCAGCCGGTGACCTGGGTGTTCGTGGTGACGGGGGACCTCTGCTCGCCGTGCGTCAGCGCCTTCCCGCTCACGTGAGGAGGAACTCGATTCGAAAGCGGTTGAAGGGGTGGGGGCGGAGAGAAAAAACTCCGTCTTTGAGGGAGTTGGCGCGGGTGGCCTTGAGCCGCGAGGGGGGGACCCGCAGGGGCGCGAGGGAGGGCAGTAGGGAGTGTTAGGGAGTGGAGGTGTCACTGACAGGGAGCTGGCGGCTGAGGGCCCCGGGCTGGCTCCGATGAGGTGAGGACCCGATTGCCCTCCTTGTCCCGGCGTGGTCCCCTCCACCCTCCCGCCCCTCGAACGCGCGGAAGCCGTGAGGAGCCCCTTCTGCACACCCCACCCCTTGGTCAGTTGATGCTGTGGACAAAGGCAGTTGAGACTCGGGCCTTTTTGCATCTCTTATATCTAACCCCCCTCATCTTCTCTCCCGTCCTCCCTCCCTCCCTCCTCCCTGCCTCCCAGGACGCCACTACAAGCGGACCCAGACATGGGTATCACCCGGGCCGCCCGGGTCGACGGTGACCCGGAGGACCGCCACCTCCACCTCACCGGCAGCAGCAGCAGACGTCGGCCCGCCCGCCCCGGCGGCGGGGTCCCCCAGCTGCTGTCCGGACCGCACGGGGCCCCCGAGGCGGGCCCCACTCTGTTGCTGTGGCGCAGTGAGAACGTGGGTATGGACCTGGCGGCCCACAACACCAGTCTGGAGTACCTCAGGCGCCACGGGGGGGGGCTCAGGTGTGTGTGCGTGACACGTGCGTGTGGGGGGGTTGGGGGGGAGGGGAGAGACTGGGGACCTGAGGCGGGGTATTGCATGTCTGGGAGGTCCAGGAGGTCCGGAATACTCTTCATGTAGCAGAGGGGGTCATGAAGGCCACCCGACACCCCCTCAACCCCCTCAACCCCGGCTGGGCATTCCCGTACTGCCGTTGTAGAATCTCGTCGAGGTTCGCCACCTACCTCTTCCCCTCCGACCGTACTCCCCATGCCACCCGTCAACCCCCCGCCCTACGTCGGGCAGTAGGTCACACACACGTATGTGCTGTATCGTACGGTTTCGCGCTGTGTCCCCCCCGCAGCCGTTACCGCTACTTCCTCCTCCTGAACAGCAGTGTGAAGGGGCCCTACTACCCGGCCTACCTGCCCACCTGGTGGCACTGGACCCACGCCTTCCTGGAGAGGTTCCAACCACTGCCACAGGTGTGGGGGAGGAGGGGGGAGGGAACCGCCCCGACTCGGGCCTAGTGGACGATGAGCAGCCGTGCTCGCTGTGGAAGGGTAAGGGAGGAAATAGTAGGCTGTGGCAGCTAGAGGTCCAGCGAGGCGCACTTGGCGGGGGGGAGGTATGGATGGCGGGCTGGGTGGGTGGCGTTTCCAACCCATTTCGGAAGAAGAGGAGCCCGGGGACAGCCCAACCCCTCAATCTGGAGCCGCACTCCAAGGAGGTGCTTGGTGGAGACGAGGGGTCCAGGAGCAGGCTTCAGGACTTACATTGTACGACAGATCTTGTCGTGACTGCAACACATGCAGTTGAGGTCCCGTCATCGTCCCAACTCCCAACTGCCAACTTATAACCGGCGATGTGCGGCCCTACACACCCACATCCCCACGTCCCCCTGGCTACTGCAAACCCACCTCCCGGGTCGCATCAGGTGTCGTACGAACTGGCCCCCCCAAGGCCTTGGCGAACCCTGGAGCCCCCGTCCGTGCCTCGTGTGTATTTGTTAGTTAATCAGTTAATTTACCCGCGGGTCCTCCCCGGGAGTCAGCTGCTATGTATGTCACACGGCGCAGCTCGTGACTCCATCCCCCCCTCCCCCCCCCACCCGGCTGTCACGAGGCCGCAGGGAGATCCCCGGTGGACGTATCCCCCGGTGCTGGAGGTGCTGCCCCCCGGCACTCCCACCGGGCCCTACTCCAGGCGCCGACCCATGGGTCCCGCGGTGGTGCGGGCGGTGGGCTGCTCCCTGGTGTGTCTACCGGAGGCAGACGCGGGTAGGTGCGGCCATGTCCCGGTTGGAGCCGGCCCGGCTGCACATGTGTGTGCCTGTGTGGGGTCTGCGGACATCAGGGAGCTATGGGAGGAGAGGGGAGGAGAGGGGTGGGTGCGGCCTCCAGGGCCACAGCACGTGAGGAATAAGCGCACGTGAGGAGTACCTTGTAACGAGTGGGAGCAGGGGATGGCTGGTCCATGTTGGGCCATCACTATGGCAAGTAGGCACACTGCGGCTGCTGTACCTTCTGTGGGTGAGACTGCTGCTGCTGCTGGTCTGATAGATGTCATTGCAGTGAATTGCTGTTTGTTGTTGTTATTAAAACACCAAGTTCCGTCCTTTCTGTCTCTCTAGCTGTTGCTGCTGCCGCTGTTGCTGCTGCCGCTGTTGCTGCTGCCGACAGGCGGCCCCGGTCCCCGTCTGGAGTCCTGGGCGGTGGCTCTGGACCACGTGGCCATGGAGCTGGTGATCAGGCGGGGGGTGCTGAAGGTGGGGACCAGGGCCCCGTGTGTGTGGGGGGGGAAAGCCAGTAGCCACCTTGCCGGCCCCAGCTGCCGACCTCACCTGACTTTAACGCTATGCATCCGCAATCTTGGGCAGGGGAGCCGGTCGTCCGAAAAGAAGTCTTCAGTCCGGCAGTCCTTGAGCCGATGTTGCAACTGGGGGTGAAGTGTGCTTACAGGTCGTGTGCTTCAGGGGCAGACCGGAGTGATCACAGCTCCATTGGAAGCCCCCTGCAATACTGTACTGAAGAAGCCAGTCCATGCAGGAGGTACTTGTATTGGCGGGCAGGAAAGGGGGGTATGTGTGATGACGTTGCTCAGATGTTTCGGTTCCCCTGGACCCACAGGTGCGCACCTGCAAGACGTGTGGGGACAAGGAGGATGGGATCATCGTGGGTGGGGAGTACGGCATTACGTCCGTACTACTTGAGGTACGACGTGCGGGAAGGCCGTCTCTGCTCTGGTATCTTCCTGGCCTAAACCGACAGGGCTTCCGGACGCGGCCTCGCGGCGGCAGCGGCGGTTGGTTTGCTTGCTGCGACATCCCCCCGCGAGGCCGCAGCTTCCCCCACCACTCGCGCGGCCGCACGCCCTGCGGCGGCGGCGGAATGTGTAAGCGCGTGTTGCTGCCATCGTGCACTTACACATTCCTCCGCCGTCGCAGGGCGTGTGCCCAAGTTCGAGGAAACAGCCTCTGCTTTGCACTGTGATGTCCGTTTGCCCAAATTCCACAGCCCACAACATTCCCAGTGTGATCTGCCCTACCCCACGCCGTCCTGACCGTGCATGTGCCCCGCGCGTCGCTACATTTCCACTCGGCATCTCCGCCTCTACCTCCGCCTCCTGCTCATCACCCGCCGCCCCCCTGTTCCCCCGCGCCGGCCCCGGTCAGCAGGCGGGGTACAACGTAGCCACCCTCATGTCCAAGTATGCGCGAGTGAGTGACCGACCGGCCGGTGGCCACGGGTGGGGAGGGGCGGGTGCGACACACACCGAGGCAGTGGCGGCTGCCGGTGTACTGCCCTGGCCGGGATGTATTAGAGAGCCACTCCGTCCTTCCAGTCATGTGGCTCCGGCCGCCAAGTGCGGCCGCCGTCTGTCGCCGCTGCCAGCCTATGGGCGCACGTGCAAGGGCCCATGCCGTGACGTGTTGTGCGGAAAGGGGGAGACCTTGCCGGTCTCCGCTGTTGGCACCGTGTGCGGTGATAGGCGTGTGAGGGTGCCGTGCACGCCAGGTGCGGATCTACCCCTCGCCCACCACAAGGTCCTGAAAAGCGCCGCCAGGGGGTTCCCGGCGCTGTGAGCAGTGGAGAGCGAGGACGTGGTTAGGAACGGATGTGGCACCTGGGGTGTTCACGTCGCGCAGTCACTCGGGGATTTCTTGACGCACGGACAGACAAGTCCGGGAGACCACACGGACCTCCCACACGGCCGCATGGCCAAGTGCCTGGGCTGCAGGAGCCGCCCGGGCAGCTGCCTTTTTGGCCTGCCCTACAGGCGCGCAGGCACAGGTTCAAGCCGTGTGAAATGTCCCTCGCTCTGTGCTTCTTGCTTCCTGTTAAGGCACGTTGCCTCCTAGCACAGCCCTCGCAGCACAGCAGTTGCGTTCCCGCCGCTCGCTGATTGGAGGTCGGCAGTTTTGGTCGGTTTGCCCTCACGCGCTCATGTGATGCCCGTCCCTTCCGTCAGGATGTAGACTGGCGTGACGAGCGGCACTGGGGATGCAACGATATGGTCCATCCCTCCCGGCACGGCACGTACGACGGCATTGCCTTCCATCCGTACGAGACGGTACGACGGTGCGGCTAAGCGTGGTGACGCTGGAACAATACCGAAGCAGTGTGTGGCTTCGAGTCGAGTTTAGTTTCTTGCTACGATGTTTGCCTGAATTTGAATCAACGAAGCGATTCTGTGACATGTTGCCTGCTTCGTCTCTGCGTCTAGGATAAGGATGGAGGGAGCGGTTGTGCCCACAGGAGCGCCAGCCCGGTCATTTTAGAGGAGGAAAAACATTGCCAGGTCGCGACGGCTTCTTGTATGCCTCCCTCCCATCCTGCTTGTGCTCTGCTTCGTCAAAAGCTTGGTGCCTTCCTGAAACCGCTTCGGTCCGCTCCGTCCCGGCGGCTGCCGCCAGATCTTCGTCAAGTCCAGCTGGCACGTGGCCGATCCGTACACTCGGCGGTACAGCTTGTGGATGACTCAGCACCGGGAGGGCGATGCGGGTACGGATGGCGAGTGGAACGAGAAGCTGTACCATTACGCGATCAGGTACTGGGGACAATGTGAAGGGAGGATGGTACGGTATCGTGCGGTGTGGTGGGGTGTGGACTGGGCTGGCTCGTGTCTTCCCCCAACCCCTCTGCTACCCGTCCCGCTGACCCACCTGGGCCCCTCTGCGCACCAGCCCCGAGGCCCAGATGTCCAACCTGCTGGAGGCGGCCTACAACGTGGAGAAGGTTCGAGAGACGCTGGCCAAGCACCGGGAGCAGGAGGACAAGAGCTTGGCGGAGGAGCAGCGGGTGGCCGAGGAGCGGGCCGTGTCGCTCAACGTGTAGATGATGATGAGCGGGATGGAGGCGGCCACACCTGGTTTTGCTTGGCTTGGCTTGGGATACAAGGTCGGATGGAGGGGAGGCCAGCGGCGGCGGAGTGGGCGCTCGAGACTTCGTTGCGTTTGGGCATGGTGCTGCTTTTACGTGGCATTTGCGGCGTTAAGTGTCTCGCGGGGTTCTAGCTACTGCAGCCGCAGGCCGCAACCACAAGGCGATGTCGCCTCCACGTACGGGAGTTCCTGTCTGTGTGCCGTTGAGATGGTGAGATGGCACAGACGCCAAAGGAAAACTCAGCCGCGTCAGCGAAGCCACGCTTCTTGTTGGACGAGGTCGTAGGCTTTACAGAGTCGGCACCGGTTGTCATTTCGGTCCTGTTGACTGTAAGCACCACCGTGCGGGCCGGAGGTTGCAGGAAGGAAAGTCAGGGTTGTAAGGACGGAAGGCAAGGGACCAGGAGGCAAGGATGTATGTAGGCTGGCGGCATGTGGCGGGGGCAGGCGGTAAGGGCAGGAGGTAGGGGGCACAGGGCAGGTGACGCTTAAGCAGGCGGGCAGGTAAGTGGTGGACTTGTGGGGGCCTGGCTGGTAAGGGGGAGCCAGGGGACCAAGGAGGGGAGGAGCAAGAGGCGAAAGGCAGCGATAGGAGGTGCTGAGGGGCGTTAACCACAGGTGTAGCCACAAGGGGAGGGGAGTGACGAAGCAGTGCGGATATGCAGCAAGCTGGACTTCCTGGACTTGCAGGTTGTTGCGCGCCCTCCAGGCTAGGCGCGTGGCAGCATCCGGGTCGATGTCTTCCCGCGGGGGGGAGGGAAGCTCGTCCAGCCGCCTTGCATGTTGAGCCACGTGATGAGCCTCATGAGCCGGAAAGCAAAGAGAACCCACAAGACTATACTAAGCCCGTGATGGGACGAACGGACACGTGGTCGCAGATAACGCCTAGCTGATACAAGTCGCTGTCACTGCCGGAGAAAGTAAAGCTGCTGAAGAAATTAGTAGTGAAAGACGAGCGGTTTGCTGGTTGACTTGCTTTTAGCAAAGCCTGTCTGTATGTATGTACATCTTTTTGTGTTTTGTGTTACATGTCGTTTATGCCCGCCACCAGCAAATGGAATGCTGCTCCAGTCAAGCTGAAAGGGACGCACTGCATCCCACGCGATTACGCCGGCATCGCCTCCAGGTGTGAGTACCTGGGGCAAGAGTATCGCGCAACAGGAAAGAGTATGAGTATGAGCTTTGTTGCCATAACCAACTGGTTACCATAACGAGGTAAAAACATGAACTCGTAATTGTCACGTCCACGGATTGACACACACTTGCACACGCAGTACGGCCTAAATCGGTAGTGAAACGCAACCTCTGCATCCAAAGCTACCTCAATCAGCCGTTGATTGCGATAGCCTTCCATCGTGTGATACGGATTCTTATTCTTAAGACCGTTTAAAGTGTTGCAACCAAGTAACTGCAGCCGGACGTGATATCGGCAGCTCCGATCGCATCCTGTTCGGCAGGTCCCACAGAGGAGTCCTGACGGCACGCGCCGTACTGAAGACGATAGTTCTGCCAACTCCATTTCCGCCATTAGTACCATCAATTCGAGCTATGACACGCATATCACTGCGCCATATACACAAAAAATTCTAGCTCTCGCATGCAAGTCCATGGGCTTGCAAATGCGGTCGGTGACCGCGCGTCCATGGGCCTGGGATTGTCCGACATACCGTGGGGGCGCACAAAGCACTGCAGCACCCCTAAACGATACTAGCTATTAGATGATAAGGACGTTAATAGCACCTGGAGTTAGCCCTCATCACTCAAGTACCCGGGACCGAATCCATCCGAACCTAGCTGTTCCCTTGCACTGCATCCACGAGCACGTGGCAAGACCTAGGGCTCTCCCCGGGCTGCCCTTCTGCCTGCCCTTGCTGGCCGTGTTTCATTGATGAGGGCAAGACAGGGCCCCACCGCCATGACCTGGGCGTGGCGGGTTACACTGTGCTGCGCGTGGCTCCGTGCTGCAGCTTCCGCCGGCAGCCTGGAGGCGCCTATCTCGCAGGTGGGGGCCGTGGGGCTTACCCGCATCGACTGTCGCGCGGCCTGTGTACTGTGCCGAACAGACTGGTTCTTTGTGCCCCTCACCTCCGGCTAGCATGCAGGATGCGATGTGCTACAGGTTCTTCGGACAGCCCGCAGCGGCGGACTTGGTCCATACCTCCGCCGCAACCACCGCCAGGGATTTCGGTGATCTGTACGACAGGCCCCACGGTCCAGCGGCCCGCGAAGCCCCAGTCCAGGTGCCACCAGCATGGCGGCTCCGTGTACCCCGCCGACCCCCCTCCGGTGTCGAGCCGACTGTAGACTTGAGCCCTGATGGTCTGTGGACTCTACGGAGCGCGATCCCGGTGAGGAGCCGTGGAGAGGGGGCCGGAGGGAAAAGAGAATTGAACCCGGGCTTGAATCGGCAGGATTGCCTGGAATCGGTGGTGGACGACCACACAGATTATGGCGGGTGGGGGGTTGTGTGGGTCCGGTGGACTCCTCGATGCCCGGTAGATTGGTACCGTACCTGGACTGCATACGTGGAATTGTGTCTCATAACACTTGCCCCTCACCTCTTACCATGCATGTATACGTGCATCCACCCTTCAATGGACCCGGCTGGTACGAGGGAGCAGGTGCAGCAGCCGCCCCTGCTGGTGGACTCGCTGACGGTACGGCTGCACTTGGCCGGGGCGCCGTACACCGCCGCCCAGCTGCAGGTGGGACCCCGCTGCATGTTACTGCATGTTGGCGGCCGGGTCGATGGCGGCTGAGGAAGACGGCAGCAGCGCCAAGCTGACAATAATGGATGTATGGTTGATGATTAGCTTTGATTGCTGGCAGCATAACGAGATTGCGGGTTGGCAGGCGGGCGGGCAGGCAAGCAGACTGATTTTTATATCCAGATATCTTTGGAGAAGAGTGGCACAGCCGGATGCGGGAGGTTTGGCAGTGCAATGTTCTTTGGGTGAGCGGGAGGGAGAGGGGATTTGCGGGGCCGCGGCTGATGGCTGTAGGCTGCGCGGCGGAGCTCTTCTGCGGCCCTGTCAGTCCTTGTGGGCACTGCCCCCCAACTTTGGACTGAAGCAACATGAAGCCCCCCTGAGTAACGCAGGACCCCCCATTGGAGGCCGACACGAGGATACAGAAGCTATTCTCCCCCCTCAAGACGGCCTAGCTCTTGCGATGATGTGGTGTGGTATCTAAACGCTTCATGCATTGCTGCTGCCTCCGCCCGCATATCAATTCACCTGCAATGAGCGCACCAACACATGGGCGCAATCCACCGCTCCTGTGTGCACACAGGGCCACCTGACCGCCTGTCCGCCGCCAACGGCCCCCATCCGACGCTGTGATGAATACGAGTACGATGGAGGCTGCGAGTACGATGATGCCGCCGCACCGGACCCGAAGGGAGCCGCGGTGGTTTCCGTGCCTAGTAGTGGGGTGTCGTACAAGGATCGCGGCACCATCGGCACAGCGGAACCAGTTGCCTGTGAGGGCGGCGCAGTTTTCGCACTGCCTCAGGTGGGTCTCTGTTTTGCGTTTTCCTGGCCACTATGCATCCTGCGGTGGTATTGGATGGCTGAGAGCCCTCCTCCTTTGGGGCAGCTGCCCCACCTCCTGCTTACTCGCCCAATTTGGACGTGTGCAGGGCTCGGAAGCAGGAGGCGGCGCGGAAGAAGGAGGCGGCACGTTGCAGGTTGGGGGGAGGGTTGAAGCGGGGGATGGCCTGTTGGGTGGGGTGTTGGCACTTGCGGGGCGCCCAGTACGGCGGTTACCACCGGAGGACTTTTAGCACACCACGGATATAATGCTGCAGGATCTAGGTTGAGGATTTCGCAGCGAGTAGGGGGGGGGGCTCCGCCGCACACCGGTGGCCCTATACCGGTGTTGGCGGCACCGGCTGTCCGAGGTGCCCCCTGCATTCAGCCAGTGAGGCCTCGTAATCTCTCACATAAAGTAGAGTTATAAGTTACAGCGTACGCACAAGTGCGGGGTTGTCCATAAAAGCCTGTCTGGGGGCCCTATGGACGGGCGCAGAGTGAAGGCATTCTCGTCCTGGACCGACGCGCCGGAGCACGACGCGCCTGGTCCCCAACAGACCTCCGAGAGAAAACTAGCCACAGCTGGGGAAGCTTCAGCCATTGTGGTACGCATTGAGGTGGATATGCGGCAGGGCTGGTCAGGATGGACTTGCGCCTCCCCTTGCGGGTGCTGCCAGCAGTCCTATGGTTAACTCCCTCCCTCCGCGGCCACCCACATGCTGCGGCGTCACCATGGGGTCGCGGCTTCAGCAACGCATTTCCGCCTCTGCTGCCCTGCGGCTGCTGACGAACTGACCGCAGACCATGGAAGAGTACAAGATCATCTTTCAAGATGGCGTCACGGACGACAATAGCCTGGCATCTGCACGCGGCGACATAACTGCAGCCGATCAGGTAAGCTGCCGTACAGTCACACCATCGTCATCATCATCATCATCATCATCATCATCCCAGCTTCTCATCTCACCTCATGGACCGGCTAGGTTGCGGAACCTTTGTTGGGGCTTCCAACAATATGAAGCAGCTGCAGGGCTTATGCATGCGCCTTGGAAGGGCTGGGCACGTAACAAGATTTTGGTTTTGCCGAGCTGGGTTACTGAATGGTGGTCCCCGAGATCACTGTGAGCCCGCGCTCACACCGCAGCTAGTTTACACGGTCAGGCTCCGCGTGAAGCGTTGGGACGCAGAGGAACAAGTGGTGCGTGCCTGTTTGATGGCTGCTGAAACGCACGTCGACATCTCACGACACAAGTATTTTCAGACACATGTACGTGTGCTGTGCACGACGTCAGTAGGCTGGTGGAATGCCGTTCACGGCCAAAGTACGGCAATGGCCAGCGTACCAAGATCAGACATCCAGGCACGACGTCGATAATGGAAATGATGGCGACGATGGAAGCAGTGTTTTTGCCGGCCGTTCTGGTGGCAGCGTGGGTGTGTGGACGCTGACATTGAGCCTGCCGGCCGGTTCGGCAACACCCGGCAATCTTTCCAACGGCGCTGGCAACAGCAGCGGTGACGTCGGCAGCAGCAGTCATGGCGATAGGTCGGTCTCGAACTCGGCGCCGCCAATCAATTTGACCGGCTGGGAGATGCTCTTGTGCGGCCGTCGGATTGCTCAGGTGGACCGCCTGGCGGCGCTGCTGCACCGTGCAGAGCTCCAGCCGCCGCTGCCGCCGCCTCTGCTGCCGCCGCTGCGCCACGGGTCGTCATCACCGCCTCCAGACTCGCCGCAGCAGGCACTTGACCTTCAATGGCTGCGCTCGTCACAACAACAACGCGCGCCGCACCGGCCGCCGGCAGCGCCGCCGCCGCGGCTTCCTCACGGCGACTCGCGAAACTCCCCTGGAGCTGACGTCTTCCGTGCCGTAAACGCCGGGAGCAGCGATGGCGGTTCGGGCGGCGATAATGATTTTGCCGAGCTCCTGGACAGGTTATCGGCCATGGCGCAATCGCAAGGCCTGCCAGATGGATGGGCTACACAGCTGCGGCAACAGATGGCGCAACTTGTTGCCGGTAGGCAGCGCCAAGGTGTATATGGCAGCGGCGGCGGCGGCAATGGCGGGGGGGGATCTGACTGGCGAATCGACCGGGCGGTGCAGCCGGGTCTGCCGGGTGCCGTCCAGCGTGTGGCGCTGTGCTCCAGGGATTTGTACCTCTGCTACAACCGCTACGTACGGGTGCCGCCGCCGCCGCCGCTTCCGTCCATCAAGAATGGCGGTGGCAAAGGCGGGGACGGTGCGGGCGACAGCGGCGAGGGCCGTGGCTTCGGCAGGTGGCTGCTGTCGTTTGAAGCTTCTGTCCAGAAGGAGTATGAGAAGCGGACGGAGGTGACCGCAAAGCGCTACGTGGCTCTGCAGAAGGCTATTGGGGAACAGATGGACGCGTATGCGGGTGAGAAGACGGTTGAATTGTGGGTTTGGGCTTGGGTTTGGGTTTGGGTTTGGGTTTGGGCTTGGGCTTGGGCTTGGGTTTGAGTTTGGGCTTGGGTTTGGGCTTGGGTTTGGGCTTGGGTTTGGGCTTGGGTTTGGGTTTGGGCTTGGGTTTGGGTTTGGGCTTGGGTTTGGGCTTGGGTTTGGGCTTGGGTTTGGGTGTGGGTGTGGGTGTGGGTGTGGGTGTGGGTGTGCGGTCTCTGGTCTGACATTGATGAGCGGCCACGAACCATACCGCTGTTGTGCCGCAATCGGTTATATCTTCAGCAGCCAAGATGTCCTGGAGGAGCACATCAGTAGCAGCATGAACGCGATTCGCAAACTATTACCTCTGGCCTCTGTCCGTTCTTGACTCACCTCTTGACTCCCCACTTGACTCCCCGCCATTTTGCTGCTGCCCCTCTGCATTGCAGACAACTTCCCCCTCATGCAAGCCCAAGGCAATCTCATTCGCCGTACACTCAACGCAAGGCTGTACAGCGCTGCCTATAGATCCGCCGCCGTGGCGTACGCGTCAGCCTACCTGGACGCCGTTATTGGCGTGGCGCTGTACAGAAAAAATGCGGTACGGCGTTGCTGCACGTCGTGTAGGGCCAAAATACCAACCTCCTCTAGCGACACAACATGCCGCGTGGGCTGTGTACGTATGTCTCCTTGAACGTGTTGGCTCGCTGGGTTATGTAGCGGCATAGGGCGTGTGGGACCTGGCGCACCCCCGCATCTAAAACCCACTCTCCAGCCGTGCAGGAGCTGGCCATCAACCCGCGCTACATCATCACACGTCTGCTGCTCATCCTCCTGGACGGAGTGCTGGGCACCGTTTTGGTTGGCATCACCCAGGTACGGCCGCTGGTCTTGGTGCGGGATACCTGCCGTGGCAGCTGTTACAGTTGACGCGATCCGCCACACCGCCAGACGGCGAACAGCCCACCTCGTGCTGTATTGCCATCATTAGACCTCAGGACGAGTCCCGACCCCTAGGCCCTTCTTCTTCTTGACCTTCCTAAGCTTAGCTAGTCCATGACGCACGCGACGCCGCGGTCCATGTGCCACAACCTCCTTCCTCGCAGGCGACCTTCACCGTCACACCCACTGTTATCAACCCACCCACAACGGTGATCAGCTCCCTCATCAATGGCAGCTTCAGCGCCAACGGCACCGCCCCCCCCGGGGTGGTGGGTGGAGCTTCCGCCTCCAGCCGCGGTGTTACGGTGGGAAATGTCAGTACCGCTGCCGCCGCTCTGGGCCCAGCCCTCTTCACTGGTTTGCTGGAGGATGCCACTCGCGCCTTTCCTGATGTAATTGACACAGACCCGGGGGCCCGCAGGTCGAAGGGCGGCCGCGCAGGGAAGGGGCAGCGTAAAGGCCGCCGTCGGGATGGAGCCGGCGAGGGAGGGACAGGCGGCAGGAGCGAATTAGAGCGGGCAGCTGCATGGCTGGACCTGGCGGAAGACGTAGTCGGGGGTATCCGGGCAGCCTTGCAGCCTGAGGGCCAAGGGCATGGCAGCGATGGCGGTGGCGGTGATAGCAGTGGGAAATGGGGTTACGGCGTTGGTGGGGTCGGTGGCGATGGGGGTCACTTTGGCAGTGAACTTTTTGACTTTCGAGGTGTCAGCCGAGCTGACGATGTGGACGCTGCCAAGACCGGCAGTGGCGGCGGCGGCGGCCACAGCTTTAGCAGAGGAGCAAGTGCGCCCAGTGGTGCTGTGCGGGGGCCCGCCGCTTCTGTCGGTAGACGTGCCGCTCAGGTGTGTGCCTTACAAGGGGGGAAAAGGGTGACAGCGGATCTATTAGCTGGCATCTAGTTAGCTGCTTACGACCTCATTTGCCGTCACAGCATGTGCGGAAAATAACAGCTGACATACCACAAGGGGCATAATAGTTGAGGAGCAGAGGACCTAGATCTTCGGCGGGCTGGGGCGAGATGTTGACCGCGGTAGGTGGGTGGAAAACCTCTACACTATCGTAACCAAACCGCGCTGCTACGTTCCCAGCACCCAGCCAAAGCCTCAACCTTCGGTGCGTCAGGGTTTGAGGGTGCATGGCTGTCTCTGACAGGCGCGCAAACCACCGAACGAAGTAATTCGTTCGGGCCGATCTAAGCAGAAGCAGGCCACGGGGCGAAAGGCCCCATCTGACTCCTCCGTCCTGCTGCCAGTCTTCGCTTTGGCCACAGCTAGCAGATAAGGATGTTTACGCGCTCGCCTGCCTAATTGCGGCACTGCAACAGACCTCCCCTTGCCGTACGGTACGGCATCTCGGCAGGTGTATGAGGACCAACTGCGGGAGATGGTGCTAATGTTGCAAACTGCTGTACAGCGGCTGCAGGTGCGACTGATGGTCTGTTGGTGATGTGATGGATGTGGGGCTAAATGGGAAGGCCGTGTGCTTGTATGTGTGCGTTCAACACAGCCTCTGAGTAGCCGCCTTTCATCACCTTGGCCTGCCACCTTCGTTCCCCGCTGCCAGCGCTTTTAGCAAGTGCTCCCTTTTTTGTTCTGACCAGGCTTTGCGGTTCCGGTAACATGCATCGTCACGCGGTCCTTGCTTTCCAGAACTAGTGTCCCTTGGCGACAGTGCACGCTCTAGCGCATGACCGTGTAACGCCGCATAAGATCAAGTAATACAGAAATCGCTTGAGGCGGGTGGCCAGCCCACCGTCAGGTAGCCGGCCGCAGTCCACTGTGGCCGAACAACCCACTCGGCGGCCACCTACGCACAAGCTGCGCAAAGTACGATTTCAACCTGCCGTACATTTCGTCCGTGCTGCATGTGACATGATGTGGTGCAGGACCGTGCCGGGTCGGTGCTGGACAACCGCCAAGCGGCCCTAGACCGTACGGCAGCCGTCATGGCAGACATAGGGCCCACTGGGGCCCAGGTCCTGGCGGCCATCAATCGAACGGTACGTAGCAGCCGGCTGGGGCCCAAGGGTGGTTTGCATCTAGGGTCCTGGGAAGGCAAGGACGCTTGCAGCAATTCGCGCATGGCGAGTGACGCGGTGAGAGACCGCAGTGGGGGGAGTAGGCATGAGGGGGGCCATGAGGGGGGGCATGAGGGCCCCGATGCGGGGGTGGAGGCAACCACGGGTACTGCCGGAAGGGTGCATCTGCGCCTTCACCTGCAGCATTAGCGCCTACACACTCCTGCACCTGTGGTTTGCAGTCGCACACGGTTTCAATACAGTAAAACCTTTGCGGACAGCACCTCTGGGGAACACCCGGACATCCCCTCCCCACCGTGCAACCAACTTCAGGCTGCGGCGGCAGCCGGACAGCTGAGCGCAGGCCTGGACCGCTTGCGTGACATGGCCGCCGACGGACTCCAGTACAGAACCTCCGGGCCCGAGCGTTCCAGGTCCGCTGGCAGCACCGACAGCAGTAGCAGTGGCGGCACCGCCCGTGTTGTTGGTGACGCTGGTGGACCCCGTCGTCGGGCAGGCGGGGACCGGACGAGCATTGCGGACGTCCTTGTGGCGCGCCTCAACGCGACAGCAGCAGTAGCTGGTGGCTGGGACCCGCTGCTGCTGGCCGGCGGGGAGGATGGGGTGGCGGCGGCGCTCAGGTGCGGTACGGTATTGCCAATCCATGAGGGCTCTTTGGCATACAACCATGTGTGCGTTACCTCGGTTGTGTTACCCCAGAGAGGTGTAACGAGCCCATACGAGCCAGAGGCCCAAGAGCCTAAGAGCCACAAGTTAGCTTGGGGACATACAACGCAAAATCATGCGATCATGTTACATCACACATGTGTACGTGCGCGTCGCTTTCCGTGCATGGGCGACAATGCAGACCGGGTTGCCGCCGGCATCCAAGGACTTTGTGCGGCAGTGACGAAGATACTATGCAAGTTCGAGGGGTCCAAATCGTGCCGTGAAGGGCCCCTCTTTCCCGTTGCCTCTACCGGGTCTCCCAGGAAAGCCAGTGCGGGGGCGGCGGTGTCCAAGATCCACATGGGCTTCAGCACCTGACAAGATACCATCTCGTTATATTGATCCCGGATGGGTGGTTGCGAAAATATGTAGGAGAGGATGGACGTGCTTGGCGATACGTCTCCGTGGACCATCCCCCCCATGCCCGGTGCGTCCTCTTATCAGCGTCCCGCTCATCCACTCCGCAGGAGCCTGTGGGACGTCTGGTTTCCGTCCGGGACGACAGCGAACTCCTCTTCTGCGACCCAGTACGCCCCACCGCCACCGTGGGCCCTCTCGCCACGGCCCCCATCCACCGGCACCTCAGCGACTACGACTCCCGACGCTCTGTCCGCTTCCATCTTGCGAGCCGCCGGTACCCGCACGGACAATATCCCCTTCAACACCACCATTGAGCTGCCCAAACCGGCTGCTGCTCCTCCTCGTAGCAGTGGCGGTGTCGCTGGTGGCAATGGGCTTGCACGAGGTGGTCCGGCAGTGCGGCAGCTAGGCGGAGAAGTGCAGCCGGTTGAGCTGGCATCAGCCCCCTTCCGCCAGCAGCAACCAGCAGGGGGCCAGAGGGTGCGGGTGTGGGACTGGAGGGGGCGCGGCCAGGAGCCGCAGCAGATTACAGAGTTGCGGGATGCAAGCGACATGCCCGTCAGGGCACAACGAGGGGGAAACAGCAGCTTCAGTGCTGGCAGCGCTCACTCCGGGAACAAAGGTGGAAATGAAGCGCGCGAGGACCTGCCAGCTGGAGATGACCGTATTAAGAACGCGGCGCAAAGAGGTGGTAATGAGCTCCGAGGTAGCGTCATCGAGCTGCCGGTGGCCTGGGGTTCCGCGGGCCATGATCACACCGCTTGGGCCGGACAGTTCCAGCGTTTTGGCTCCCCAGTGCCTTCAGCACAGTTGCTAGCTTCGGTCACGGGCGCGACGCATCCGGGCCCTTCAGATCCGGCAGTGCGCATCAACATCAGTAGCAACAGCGGTGTCCAGGACGACTTGGGCAACCAGAAGTATCGCCACGCCGGCAACAGCAAAAACAGTGATACCAGCACCAGTAACACCGGGGCCAGCAGCGGCAGTGACAATATTAATCCTCCGGCGGATGTGCCAGTAACCTGGTCAGCACTGAAGGCGTCCGCAGCTGCCGCATCTGACACGGTGCCCCACAGGCTACCGGCCCGGCCCGCAGCTGCAGCAAATCCAGTGGCGCCGCCACTTCCACCGGCCCCACCGCAGCACCACACCACAATTGATCGGTGGGCCCCGCCTGGGCCGTCCGCAACACCCGCAAAGCCTACCCCGTCTTCTCGAGTCAACACTACGAGCCTCAACGATGAGCCACTGCGAGCTGTCAGGCCGGCCCCTGGACGCGACTCCGCCAGTCGCGGCCCGGTGTACGGTGGCTCGTGGGTGACTACTACTGCCAGCCAACAGCAGCCCGTCAGCAGCGTAAACACGGAAGCCGGCTTAAACAATTTGATGTCGCCGCCGGCCTCCTTGCCGGAGACGACGGAAGCAGCAGCGGGCGGAAGCCCTATCAAGGACGGGACGACGCAAGCGGCGGGCGGCGATCATGACATCTTACCGGCTGTATGGTCAGCAGGACAGTTGCATGCGAGGGTACGTCCGCTAAGCGGTGGCGCAGCTGCGGCTGCTGCTGCTGAGGCGGAGTCTGTGGCACTGTCAGGGGTGCAGGCGGCTCTTGCGAGGGAAGCTGTGGCAATAACAGCTCGCGCCCTGGACGACATTGCTGATGCGATGGTGGGTGCTTCAGACAGCCTAAACCAGGTCCCCGTGAGTAAGGGGAACGCGCATGAGGACGTCCAGGCAAAGCATGGTCGCGCCAAGTGCGCAACAGCCGGCGCCGATAGCGACAGCAGCAGCAGCAGTACAGAGAGTATCATCATAAACAACAGCAACAGCAGCGGCAGCGGCAGCGGCAGCAGGAGTCCAGGGATTGATGTCAGTAGTAGCAGCGAGGAGGACAGCAGTGCAACGAAGGACTTCATCATTGGAAGCCCCACGTTATTGGCGGTGTGTGGCGCTCTGGAAGCAGCAGCAGCAGACGTCCAAGGAGCCGTTGCCGCTGCTATGGCGAAGCTGTTGGGCTTTGTGCGGGCCACAGGGACGGCGCCGCCACCTCAACCACTGCTGCTGCTCCCGCCCCAGGCGGGGACGAAAGCCTTGGCACCTAGTGCTGTGGCTCCAGGGACCCCGTCCATCAGTTTGACGGGGGGACTGGCACGTGAGCTGGAGCCGCTGCCGGGGATTGGCAACCCACCCGTCACCATCACCGACGCCACCAACGCGTCAACAGCCAGGGCTGCAGCCCTTGCCGATGCTGTCTTACAAGACTTGCTGACTTCCCTAATGAGGATTCTGTCCACCCTGTCACTCCGCCTGGGGGGACCCCCACTGGAAACCCCCCGGGTTGCGGGGGGCTCGCGGACCTCCCAGCGGTGGGCAGATGCAGATGAGCTCATCGTCAGAGTCCTGGTAAGCACGGAAAAGCAGCTGCAGCAGCTGAGCCGACGTGCTACCGCCTTCAACACCGCTGCACCCTGGAAGTCACCCCAACGAGCCCCAAGGTCATGGCCGTCTGGATGAGCAAGCACCCAGGCCCCAAGCCGCCAGTGCGGCCGTGTGTGCATGAGTGGCCTAGCAGCGCTGCTTCATTGCTGCAGCAGCAGCACACCCACTTCCGTTCATGTTTTCCGTCCTCAAATAGTGAAGAGGGAGTTTCAGGCTAGGCATATCCGGTGTGGTGTTGTCATAGTGTCGCATTTTGTGTGCGCAGCATTGACGGCGCCTCTGTATTGGTCAGGGCCCCGCATTACACGTGCAGATGGCGTATACCCGGCTATTGATCATCAGGAGGGGAAGACCCCTGACAGCCGCAGCTGTAACAAACACTATGTGTTTGCACACGGCCTCCAGCAGGCAGACAGCATTCAGCACCGCCACGTCAGCAGCAGCCTGGAAAGGCGTCTCAGCACCGCCTGGGCCCCCGGGGTTGAGAGGGCCCAAACACCGCCCCATGTTACCGACTACCCTGCGGCCTCCACCACTTTGTGTCACTTGTTGTCACTACATGAGACTACCCTGGCCGCCCGGCCGCCAGAGAACACGTGTGTGCTAAGTCCCGCCACAGCAATAACCTCCTCATTACAAACGAAGCTCATCAATGCACGTTGCTCCATGAAAACGCCCATGAAAAGGTTGGACTGTAATCGGAACCCGCCAGATGCTGGGGTCGCTGCCAGCGCAGCGCTCCCACACTCCGTGCGAGGTAGTCGCAGGGTGCGAGCTACCGCCGCCACATAAGTATGGTCATTATGGCCTCAAATGGCCTCCGAACAACGCTCCTTGCTGCCGTACTCCATGTCGCCCCAACATGCCAGCATTCCCCGCCCACCTCTCTCAACCTTCCTAGTGCATTCAAGATGTGGTATATACGACGGGATACGACATGTACGAATATGCATGCGTGTCATCCCGTGTAATTTTTGACGTCGATACTCAATCGACAAATTTAAGACCTCCTTCAACATCGCTATGTACGACTAACCCCGCGAGCTCTCAACCACATCGCAATGGCCCAATAAAATACGCACAAGGGACAACCCCCGGGGCAAACACGCTGCAAGGTAGGCCTTATGCGCGTCTTTCATTCGCGACCCCACCTGGTCCACCCGCTGTTGCACAGATCGGTCTGGTTGGCCCTCCGCACCCTCCTCCGCCTCGTTCGCCTGTCATGACCACATCTCCCCCCAGGAGGGCCCATCCAAACGACCCCTACCTACCAGTCATGTTTCTTATCTCCCCACCACCAACCAGTGGCCGCACCGGCTACGGGAAATGCACCGCAACGGTGAACCGCGCACCACTTCCCACTACGTCCAGTGCCATAGATTGCGCGCCCCAATTTACTGCCCGTCATATGTACCGGGAACAACCCTGCACTGCCCTACATGAAATGCAAGGAGCTTTGCACTATGCCACGCGAAAGACTCTGCGAGAGTCTGCACTAAGCTGTACAAAAGGGAGAGGGTGCACAGTACAACCCCACTGTACACTACCCGTGAACCAGGCCATGCCAAGGCACTCTAAGCCAATATCAAAGGAAGGGTTCAGCACCCGACACTAACCCGACGCTAACTCCTCCCCGGGTCGGGCGCGGGATGGGAGGATGTCCCCCGGCGGGCCGGGCCCTTCCACCGACAAGCAACGGATGCTCTTTGACACCCACTCGGGGGAAGTTGATGCCGCATGATGACACATGCTTCTTGAAAGAAAGAAACAGATTGAAACTCGTAAGGACTCACATGCAAGAGCAGATAGATGCAAAACAGATGGCAACTCCTCCAAAACCGGAGGGTGTGCTTGACACAGCAAATCTCATCTTCCTTTCCGGACTCGAATTCTCTTTAATGGGTACCTAATATGCATGTGTGTGTATTTCTGATGATGCCTCAATATTTTCAGCATGTACTACAGTGTTACCGTGCCCGTAGCTAGCCGTACACGCAACGCACAACGCACTTGTGAAACACGTCATTTGGACTCCACGCCCTCGCGTTGCTCAGTGCGTCCCTCCACGGGGCCCGCTGGCCACTCACCCGCCGACCGCCGTGGGCGGTAGTCCTTGCCTGAGGTAATCCATCCCTACAAGCCCAGCCCTAACCCCTAGGTGATAAACTGTCTACGTAGATATATCGCCATCACGTGGTATGTAGGATTAATTCGCACTATATGACGTGAATTTCAATAATATTAACGCCCATAAAACTAAGAATCGCTCCCTTCAAAATCACTCCGCCGCCCCTATGCCTTCCGCCAAAACGCCATCGTTCCCCACATCCTCTTAGTCGCTCGGGCCGCCGACTCCTGTGAGATGTTCCCCTACGCGCCCCACCTACCAGTCGGGATCGACACATTATCGATTTCTCTACCCTCTGTACCTGCAGACCCGGCCACTTCTCTCCCTGCGCCACTCCCCCCTCCTCTGGTGCTCCGCTCCGCTACCTCTCCTCCGCCGATACGGCCACCGCTGTCGGTCCCGGGACCGGATTTGACGGGGCCACACCGGCACCTCCTCCTCCTCCTCCTCCTCCTCCTCCCCCTCCTCCTCCTCCTCCTCCTCCTGCAGCTGCCCTCTCCGTGGCCCGTGGCCCGTACCTGGCGACCTCCATCTGCTGCAGCTCCACATGCTGCCCCAGCAGCAGGTCCACCAGGGAATCGACAACCTGATGACACCGCCAGAACAATGCCCCGGGGTCAACGGGGGGTTCCGGAGGGGGCCGGGGGTGGGGACATGGGGGATTTCGAAAGTGGACAGCAGGCAGGGTCTCAAGTGGACGGGGGACGCAGGCGAGAGGCACGAGACGTCCCCGGGGGGAGCATCACTCCGTCATGGATATTGACATGGGGAGGTGCGGACTGGCTCGGGGTTGCCCGACAGGACGCTGTGTGGCAGCCACGGAGGGCTAGCCTAGCTGGCTGGTCGGCTTCTCTGTCGGCTGCCCCTCTCTGGGCACTGTACTGCACTGTACTGCACCGTGCTGAGGCCGTGAGGGTTTCCAGGGAGCCAGCGACAACAGGGGGTTGGGCGGGTGAGGAAGACGGCTTCTAAGCCTAGGGAGACTGTTGCAAGCCTACCCCACTTCCCTCTCCAAACCCTGATCACTTCCAAAACGCTCCCCCTCTCCCCTTCCTCCACACCGGCAGGCAACCATGCGTGCTCACACGCCCGCTAGCGCCCACCCGCCCGCCCACGTGGTGCGAGGGACGCTCCCTCGCCCCCCGCTGCGGCCCCCCGGTCCCGCACCTGTTCAAAGGTCGGCCTCAGACCGGGCTCCCCAGAGATGCACGCCAGCATCAAGTAGCGCAGATGCCGGGGTGCGCTGGCGGGGATGGCAACACCGAACCTGCCACCCGCAATGCTGGCAGTAGCGGCCGCGTCTGACGGTTCGGCGGTTCGGCGGGCCTTCACCTCTGCAATGCTCATGCCGTAGAAGAACTCCAACAGCACCACACCGTAACTGAGGGTGAGTGGGGTGAGAGGGGTGAGAAGTGGAAGGAAGAGAGGGCAACGTATCGGAGACGATAATGTGCACTCAGGCGAAGCAGGGATGGCGATGGGTGCAGAAGGAGTTCCCAAGTAAAGCACATAACGAAAGAGGCGCGCTCATGCCTGTCCGACCCAGCCAGGGGTTGGACAGGGCAGGACGGTTGGCAGGGCCGCCAGGGCGACAGGCAACCACGCCGTCAGATATCTCAGCCCGGAATTCCCGGAGCTAGCGGTCCTGAGGTCCTCAGCGGCCGCGCTCCCCCGCAGCTGTCCTGCGCGAGAGGCCGCTGGTGCTGACCGCGGGGTAGGACCGACAAGAACGGGAACTTACGGAAAAGGTCCGCCTCACACTGTGGCTGTAGCTGTGGCTACAGCTGCGACCGCTCTTGCGGCTACAACTGCGCACCTGAACACGTCCGCTGCCTTGGTCAGATGACCTCGAGCAAGTACCTCTGAAGGGGCGGTGAGGAGCGCGTGAAAGAAAGGAAATGGAAAGGTAGAGACGGTGGGTAAGCGCCAGGAGCAAGACCCCCCCCAAAGATGGGAACCACTCTTAAGTGCTGTGCGCTGGCAGTGTGGACATCGAACACCAGATACGAGTGATGTCCTCCAGGCATAGTGCTGCAGATGCTGCTTACGACTGAAGAAGGGTCTAGACATGCAGGTTGAGTGCCAAGCTTACAGGAAACATTACTTCCAGCAATCCAATAGCGCGGAGTCCCCGGCTGCATGGCGGAATCTTCCCCGTGCTGGAGCCGGGGACCCCTATCCGTTCCGGCCGCTGTCCGGCAACCCGGGGGCTACAGATCCAGCGACTCACCAGGCGCACTGTAAAGTGGTGTCCCCTGGAATTTGTTGCTGGCGTGTGTCTGACCCTCGCCCATGCGCACGCTGGTACAGGGGGAGAGGGCAAGGACTCAGGGTTGCTCCAGCCAGGCACGGGGCGGGGGAAGGCAGGATACAAGCGCCGGACCCGGGAGCAGCATGAAAGGGGGCCATGTACACATGGCTGTTTCCGAAAGCTGGATCTTCCTTTGTACATTTGGAACTGTTGCTGTGCGCTTCCCCTGGATCCGCCGGCTGTGGATCCCACCTGAGTCCGAAATCCGCCACCTTAGCCACCACGGGGGGCCGCCACAGGCCCCGAAGCCGCGACACCTGGGGAACCGCAAGACAGAGCGACACGACCCTTACCGCGCCATTACCGCACTGAGGCCAGCAACATCACACCATCCTGATCATCCATCCCAGGGTCGATGAGACGACAAATATTTGATGAAAACATTCACTGAAGCCTCCCCCGCCGGACAAGCACCTCCGGAAGCAATAACCGCCAAGCGTGAACTTTGACTTCACGCGGTACCCCCGCTGTACAAGCACGTGTGTTAATAATATGTCCCCGGATGCATGAGCACTGCCGAAGCCCACCTGCGCCGCGAGGTTCCTGGCGCCCTGTGTGCGCCCCATCATCATAGCGCTGGCCAGGTTACCGAACATGTCGTTGGGCCCCCCAACCTGGCCATCGTGGCCGCCTCCTAGGATAGCTGCGCCCTTAAGGCTGGTTAGCAAGATGTTGGCTGAGGATAGGTCCTGCATGCACATCAGGGAATGGTCATCGACACAGGTATCGAACAGAAAGCTTCTCAACTACTCCCGCAAAAGTAGCAGAAGCTATAAGGACGCAGTAAGGCAGGGAATGCGAAGGAGGTCCCGGGAAACGCACGGTGGGCTCAGCCGTGGGGCAACGCACCCAGCGGGGCTGCAGGGCATTATGCTTACCCCGTGCACGATGTTCTTGGCGTGTATGTGGCACATGCCACACGCCACGTCCAGCGCCAGGGTCAGGGCACACAGCGCCGCGGCGCCGCCCGACATCACGCTGCCCACCACTCCGGCACCTGAGCTCCGTTGGCAGGTAGCGGGTGGGGGGGGGGGTTGCCGGGGGGTCGAGGCTCACACGTTAAAGACAGCCGCGCCCTGACCAGGACAGAGCGTGAGCACCTCACCTCAGCGGCGCGGCGGGAGCGGGGTAACGTGGGGAAAGAAGACACTTTTCCATCTCGTCAGGCCATACTCTCAATACACGCGGCCAAGGTTGGAAGCAGGGGACAGGTACTAAGGGCCCGCAGTGGGCCGCAGCTGGAAAGGAACACAGGTAACACGTAGCTGACTGCCAAGACGAGCACGCAGGCGACTCAGAGGACCCCGGCGGACGTCCCCTCACAGTCCACCCAGCCTTCCCGACTTACTCAGAGCATCTCTCAAGGTGCCCACATCGCAGTACTCCTGCAGGGGACCCACACCACCCACCGGGGAACCGGGGGGGGAAGGGACGCAACAGCAAGCCAGGGCGACACTATGTCATCACATCTCTTTGGCGAGACAAAGTATGCCGGCCAAGTTGTGCAGGTAAGCAAAAATGCCAGCTCTTCGCCGCACCCCAAAGACGCCAATCCTCCCTCCGTGTCCCCCATCGTAATCCCTTTCACCTCCCCATTCTCCCACCTGGATGATGTACAACTTGTACACATCGCCGCCGCTCTCCCACACGCTGCGCTCGCCCGGTGCAGCCGAGGTACCGTGTGCAGCGGCGGGTTGCGCCTGCCCCCCACCCCCTTGGCCCTTGCTCTGCGCGGTGTGCGGTGTTGCTACCACTCCTAGCGGCTTGACCTCGAAGGCGTACGTGGACACCACATTGGGGTGCTGCAGGGAGGTGGAGATGGCGGCCTCCAGGATAGCCCGCTGACGCCGCCGACCCTCCACTCCCAGAAGCGCGTCGTGGACCACAAGCGTCTTGACCGCCACCCGCAATCCGCGCCAGGTGCCTGGCTCACCCACCAGCCGGAGAGGGTGACCATGACGGAACGGAGTTCAGGGGAGAGGGGGTACGGCATGTCACCTCTGTCGAGGAGCATGGCGGTGATTGGTAGCGCCGGGGAAGTGCGTGTCGTGTCGCGGGCTGCGAAATGCGGCGCACATAATGGCATACTGGCTAACGAGGGGCCAGCCCAACTCAAAAGCCATCAACTACGTGACGCCAACGATAACCAGCAAAGACCGTTCATTCGTTCGTTCGTGGTGCGTTGGGCTATTCGAAGCCAATCGAGCCAGACTCGAGTCCAACCCATCCAAGCAAGATGAAAGCAAGGCACCGCAAGCCAACCCAGCACTGTCTGCTCAACCTGGCAGGGCCCCGGTAAACTCAACTAACTCCCGCCCCGCCACGGCCCGCCCCGCCCCGCCCCGCCCCGCCCAGGGACCCACCCAAATACACGACGCCAAAGGAGCCCTTGCCCAGGACCGTGGTGATGCGCAGCTGCTCCTGCCGCCCGGACAGCTCAGCCTGCGGTCATACCACGGTAGTGCGCTCGAGGATTTCTGGCAAGATACGCGTCTACTGCTATTACTGCTCGTCTGAAGTATAAGTCAGCGTTACGTGGCAACGTTCAATGTGCAAGCCGGCATGTAGCTGTATCACCGATGTTCGTGTTTGCATTCTCTTATTCGGCCGTCTGTGTGCCCTTGTTTTTCTTCTTCGCACTCGAATGCTGCTCTGTTTTCCGCCGTCCTGTCCGCAGCTCCGCACCCACCTGCAGGCTGCTAATGGCCGACGCCAGGTCCGAACCTGAACGCGCCTGGGCGGGCGCAGAGCCTGCTCAAAGCAACAGGGCAAACAAGGAGAGGCCGCTGTCTATGGAGAGAGAGATTATGATGCGCTCGTGATTGCTTGCCCTCCAGAAACCGCACAGAGGCGCACAGAGACTAATGAGTGCGCAGGCAAGACGTAAAGGCGGGCTGGCTAAAGCGACCACAAACACGAACCAACGTCGCCTGGAAGTTGCGTTTCCGTGGGCAGAAACACATTAGGCAAAGTTCATCACGCTATCTGCTGGAAGGGCAGCAGGAACACGCTCCAGGGCTGGGCAGCTAGGGCGGCCGCCTGCCCCGTCGCGAAGGAGGAGCCCGCTACCCGCGGTCGCAGGATGGCCGCAGCGGTGACACCACCATGGTGCGTCCCCGACATACCCGACATGGGGGGGGGGGTCCCGAGCTCGTCACCGCAGGGGGTCACGTGGAGGCAGCTAGCCCCGGACGCCAGCCCCGGATAGGCGCATGTGTCACATCATCGCTGGTAACTTACCTTGCTGGGGGACGTTCCCTGCGGAGTTGGCGGCCTCGGTCTCATGCACCTGGGACCGGCTGCTGTAGGCCTAGGGGTGGAAGGGTGGCCGCCAATAACACGTCATCAGCCGCAGCACCGATATACACAGCAGCAGCATAATCGTATAATCAAAATCAGAGTGACATGATGCGTGACGCCTACGCGTTGTGAGACGCGCATGGAAAGTGACCCAATCCGCAACGTCGCCCGCTCTGTACTTTCACGCGCATGGAAGTTGTAACAGTTTCCCCCCGACCTAGCCCGACGGAAAGTGCAGCCCGGCAGCTCTCCCTAGCAAAGCCATGAGATCCCCCCCAATGCCCTCGCCAGCCGGCACCCCGCTAGCCCCACCTGCAGCGCTAACTCGATGTCCATCGTCTGCAGCAGCGACTTGGCCCCCAGCTTTAGCGAGGTGCAGCTGCTTGAGGCGGCGGTGGGCTCGGTAACAGGCCCCAACCCCCGGGGGTTCGCCCACGAGGCGGGGGAGCGCGTGCTGCCGCAGTCCTTCAAGGCACCCAGTGCCTCCGCCGCCTCCGTCACCTGCTGCGTGCCCTCCTGATGACATGGGGCATCTCCGGTTGACGTGACGTCACTAGCCCCCGACAACTTCTCGTCCTCCACAACCACAAGCTGTATCTGGGGCAGCGCTGTAAACGGCATGGGCGGGCCGCCAGCACCGCCGGCCCCCACCGGGTCCCCTCCGGGACCGCTGTTGGCGCTAAAGTACGTCCCACTACGCGAGCTGCTGACCGCCGTCGCCGCCGCCGCCAGTACGGCCATCGTGTCGGCGGGTGTCGGCGCCGCCGCCGCCTGCGCCTGCAGCCGCGCTAGCCCTTGCTTGTGAGAATCGGGTGGGGCTTCCCCGGTCGCAGGCGTGCCGCTGCTGACACCCGGGCTGGCAGTTGTCGTACCGGACTCGGGCAGGCCCTTGCCTTGGCCCGCCCTTACATTAGCGGCATTAATCCCGCCCTGGCTTCTGCGTTCATGACGGTGCGCTGAGGAGGCGGCGGCGGCGGGTGCTGCGGGGCCGTCCTCGTTGTCAAGGCTGTGGTCTCGGCTGTCGCTCCAGGGGTCCCTACATTCGTTGTCTCGCTCCCCGCCATAAAAGAGACCTTGCTTGCTCTCGCTGTGAAAGCGCTCCCGCCGACGACGACGCGCAAGGAGGATGAGGCCCACAAGGGCCGCGGCGGCAGCAGACACACCCACCGAAACGCCAACGGCGATGCCGACGACGGAGGTCCCCGACCGCGATGGGCCCCCAGGCGGTTGGGACGCCGCCAACTGCAGTCCGCTGTTTACGTTAACGGGGTTGGCGGTGGGTGCCGCCGGGGGTGACGGCGCAGGTTGCAACGGTGACGATAGGAGTGGCGTTGGCGGAAGCGTTGTTACAGGTAACGGCGGGCGCTGAGCCCGGGGCGACGGCGGAAGCGGAGGCGATGGCGGCGGATAGCTGTCAGGATCTGCAAAAGCAAGATCGCGCGGGGCCGTGTTATCCTGTGATATGCACGCGGGCATGCTTCGAGGGACAAGAAAGCGGCGCGTCACGAGGACAATACCGCGGATCCACATGGGCACAGGTGGTGACCGATTGCTTGGTAGGGGGAAGCACTGGCGGGCGCTGGCGGCAGGTGGATCGGCACCAGGTCCTTCAGCGGCACCGCGGCGCCAGCCCGCGTGTTAGGCTGGCGGCGGGAAGGCAGGGGGAGAATATTTACCCACCGTACGTCACATCGTAAAAAAGGGCGGGTGTTGGCGCGGCCTCCGGTAGGCGGTATGTCACGGCGACCTGGGCCCCGCTGACCCGCCAGAACACCAGGGAGGCGAAGAACACCGTATCGCCGGTGTACCAGACCACCTGCCACAACAGGCAGCACCCCAACACACCTCGCAGGTGAGGAGGGGGAACCTCATCCGGGGGGGAAAGTATTGCCCGGTGTTGCTATTGCTGAGGGCAATGACACGGGGCTGTGCCAGAAGGGCGTGTGCCATTAGGGTGGGGGTTGCCAGTATTAACCACTCCACCCCCCCCCACACACACACGCCCTCCACAACTTGGCCCACCAGGATGCACGCTCACCCGCGACTACCTGTGAGCCCCCCATCCAAGGATTCTGTCTTCCCCACCGCTTCGAGTGACATCTCATCACATCCCCCCCACCCAGACTGATTGACGACGGACAGACAGGAAGACACCCAGGCAGACACCCAGGCAGACAGACAGACAGACAGCGAGCTAAGCACAGTGGAAGGCTGCTGGCGAGGAAGGCAGGCAGGTAGCCTGACACCACTTACCTCCGAACTCCGGACGAACTCCTGCAGCTGCTCATATGCCCTACCCGGCATCATCGCAGCGGCCTGAGGGGGGCTGCTCAGCTCCGTCGCCAACCGGCGCCTGCTGCTGCTGCTGCTGCTGCTGCTTGATATTCCGACGGCCATGTGCGAGGTGCTGTTCTGGCCAGCGGGGACCCCCGGTGTGGCGGGCAGCTTTCCTGCCTGACCCAGCAGCTCCCGCAGGAGGTCCAGCTCGGGACGGGGAACCACCAGCAGGCACTTGGACAGGGAGATGCGCATGGCACCACTGCGGGTGGCCAGGCCAGGAAGGGGCAAGTGTGGGAACAGGGAAGGCGGGTGAAATGCCCGTGGGACAGCCCGACGAACGGCCAACCCTAAGCCGCTGTCCCTGCCTCCTACCCCACCTCTCTTGACACTGCTCACGAGGTCGCCAGGCTGTCCGCGCCCATGTTTCCCCCACCCCGCCCGCCCCTGTCCCCCGCTGGGCGGTACCTGAATGGCTTGGCAAAGTACCAGAGGGGCAGTGTCAAATTCGCCATCGCAGCTGCCACCCCCAGCGGCGGAAGCTGCGTGGCGGTGCCGTCCGAAGCCGTGGGCTGCCACCCCGTGCCGTACGCGAGCCGCCGCTGAAGGCTGTCACCCGAAGTGAAGCCGCGACCGTACGGGGGCGCTCCCCCGGGTGCCAAGTTGTACAATACTAATCGCTCTATTGTCAACTGAGACGCATCCGGCACGAAGAGCTCCCCAGTAACGCCCTGAAGTCACCCAAAAGGTTTGGAAGGGGCAACCGCGGGGTTTGAGTTGAGCGGGTTAAGCGTGGGGAAACCGGAGGATCGAACCAGGCGGGGAAGCATCTGAAGCTGCAAGCTGCGCCACGCACCACAAAACCTTGCGTGCAACCCTGCAGCCCTGCAACCCCACAAGGGCGCGTCTCATCCCAAGCACTTCCTGCCCGGCGAAGTAAGGAGGAGACGTAGGGAGGAAACGTGCGCGCAGCAAGGGCAGGCCCCAACCAGTAATGCCCCTCCCCTTTCATCCGCCGGGCCGCTGATGTGGGCATCCCATCGGCGCCGTACTACTCGCCAGCTGGAAGCCGTGTACAGCCCGCCGCGTACCTGCATATCCCAGAACGCCAGCTGGCCGGTTTGCTCGAAGGGGGGTCCCATGATCCGGATGCTGGACGACCGCGGCACGAACTGCCGCCCGAACTCGCCAACTGCCAACGGGTCCTCGATCATTGCGCTCAGGAATGGACGGCCTGTCGGGATATGTGCGAGGCGACCGAGGCACAGCAATGCACAGAGCAGGCGGCGGGCTTGGAGGGGTTGTGAGTTGTGTGGGAACAGATCGTCAGGCCCGGCCTGGTCCTGCCGGGGACGGGACGGGACGGGAGGGCGGAGGAGGGGACCTCCACGTGGAGGTCCTGCCACAGGAGCTGTATCAATCACCGGAGCCTATTCCAGGGATGGGGGGCCCCGCCCGAGGTCATAGCCGCTGGCCGGGGCGGCTGCGCGCGAGACCGGGGCGCATCTGGTTGTGTTTAGGTTCCGTTGGCTAAGCAAAGGGAGGCTGAAACCCCTCAGCAGCCCCACAGCATGCAGCCTCCCACTCTCCCCCCTCACTTCCCCGGCTATGTGTGGCGACTCACCGCGGCCGTCGGACCTCGCGATGACCTTGCTGTAGTTGGCCACCGACATGATAGGGCCCAGCTCGGAGCTGTTCGCTACCCAGAACTGGCCCAAGGGGAACTGGTAGGGCGGGAATGGCGGTTGGGTAAGTGCGGGAGGGTCGCCTAAATCAATGGTGCTGCGACTCTGGTATCGGACAGATTGCGGGCGTTAAAGAGCTCGTGGTGGTCCAGGTGATTACGTAGGTAGCTAAGCAGGGCAAGCGGCCAAGAGAAGACAGAGTGGAGTGTGGGTAGTTGCGGTGGTGAAGGCCGTGGTGTTACAGCAGCACCAGGGCCACGGCAATGCCGGTATGTCGGTAAATGTTTCGCGCATGCGGCAGCCTCCTGAAATGCCGCGGCCGGCTTGCTGGTCGTGGTCTCACCGTCGACCGGATGGCCGCCGGCTCAGCCGCGCCCAGGGGCCACTTGCCAACCAGGGAGCTCACGGCAGCTTTACTAACGCTGTACTTGGACAGGTAGCTTCTCGCAATGCGAACAACCTGCGTAAGGGGGGCCGGGTTAGCAATGGTGGGTGGCTGAGGTGGCCTGGGAGACCGAGAGAAATCCCCAGGAGGGCCCTAGAAGGGAAAAACGGACAGGCAGACAGGCAGGCAGGCAGGTAAGCCCATTACAAATCACTCCACAATGTGGTTCTGAGTCCTGCCGCCTACTGCTCCAATATGTGATAGAGGGAGATGGACCAGGGTTGGTTCAGGCAGGTCCGACGGCGGAAAAAGCGCCTCAGGGGATGTTGAAGGCATGGATTGAGCTTTGCGCTGCGGAGTCAAGAGGGCGTCGGTTTGATTCCGACAGTGTGTGGGAAAAGACTAGGGACGGTGGGATGGACCCGGATATGGTAACACCTGCGACCCGACCAGGAGTGGAGTTGACGCCGCCGTTGATCCGGCAGCAGATTCCACTGGATGCTGGCGGTGCTGGCGGTAGTGGTGGTGGGTGCTGACCCCGAAAAGTCATTAACTTTGCGGAAGTCCTCACACATGGGTCATGAGAAGGACGAGGGTGGCCCCGAACACCGGACAGGGTAGTAGGGACTGCCAAGCTAGTGGCTATTGGTGAAGCTGTACCCCCCCATCATTCACAACATCATCGTACTGCAGCTGTAAAATTGCGTAAAATGCCGTACATGCCCTTACCTGCTCGGCATCATCCAGGTAGCTGATGCTGGGCATTACGTTGTCAGCGAAGTCCCCGAGGACCGGCGTCTTGAACAGGGAGACCAGCCATGGCCTGGGCAGTCGAGGCCGGCAGCGCAGCTAGTGTTGAGGTCGCGAGGGGAGGGGAGGGCAGGTGTATAGGGGAGGTGATGCGTGGGAGACACCGGTCACCCACGGACCCCAGCAAAGGGGGCACTCCTGCCCCCACATCACTGGCCTGCGCCGCAACCTGTGGCCCCAACTTCTGCGCGGAACCCCCGTACCCGCCGGCTGTGTGCCGCCAAGAGAGTGGGACATAGCAACACAAGCAGCATAGCTCTCCATACGAGAGAAAAAAGCACGAAAAGCATCACAGGGCTATGGCGGGAAGCAGACCATGCTGGTTCCAGCAGCATGAGCGACGCAATCAGTTCGCACCCGACACGTCTAGCCAGGGTGTTGAAACATACTTGGCCCAGATACCGAATTTGTCTTGTTCCCTCTGGACGTTGAATTCCTCGGCTATGTTTGGCCTACGTTTGGTCTTACGTGGCTATGGCTTCTTTCCCTATCCTTTCCTTTCCTTCTACCTTGCGTATCTGCGCGGTCTCCTACCTTGGGCGGTAGGCAGTAGGAGGCCGTGAGCACCGGCTCGCATGGGGCGAGTCTGCAGGTGCGGAGCTTATGCACCCATTACCATGTACCGCATACGCACACACTCCCGCTCACTCGCACCAGGACGCTTGCACGCGTAGTGCCCAAGTTTGCACGTCGGCCTTCCGACCAGGTGGGCTCGCACTCCCTTTACTCATTCGCACCCACACCCGGACCCCGTTAGGTCGTTGACTCTCTCCCCCCACCCACTTTGGCGTCCTGCCCCCCGTGCTCCATCTTACTTGTCCATAGGTGTCGTGAACCTTGCGCTGGGCAGGTTGGCCATCAGCCAGTTGTACTCGTCATCGCTCACCACGATGGTGCAGTAATCGCAGTACAGCTGGAAGACCCGCGAGGAGGACCCGCGACCCGCAGGGACAGTCCTGGGGGCAGCACAGGCGGAAGGCGGACAGCGGAAACAGCGGGAGAAGCAGCAGCAGCAGCAGCAGCAGCAGCCACGTTAAACATTAACGTTTTTCGACTCCCGTTACACAGTACTTGCAGCAGCAACCACCTTGGCAACTCCCCCCTCCCTTTAAACTACTTACAATCCACTCGTATCGTCAATCCTACACCATAACGTAATTACCAAAACTTCACTTATCACGGTCTGGTGGATCTTTCCTAAAATATCCCTCGTATCCCTTAAGACTCTGAAGTCTGAGCTTCACCGTCACACCTTCCTGTAACGACTATACCCCCTATCCCCACCTTATTCCAAACATCCCTTCACATTCTGACATTACGTAATAACTAACTAACTCTGTAACAAACTCAACCGTCTCACTGCTATTCTCTTACGAAAGCCTCGGCGATACCCTTTTTTCTTTTTTCACTTTTTCTTAACTACCATATCACCTTTCCAACAACTCGCCAACGGCAAAAGCCAGCAACACAATAACTCCCAATCCACTATATGCGCCAGGCATACAGACTATCTCCCCTCAACCCAACACAAAAAAACCCAACGCCTACAAAAATATTCCTTTCAACAAAAGTATACTACGCCCAAACCGACACTTCGCACCTCCCGCCGGCGATACAACTCACTCCAGGGAACCACACCCTCTCGCAACGAACACTCGATTTAAAGAAGCGCGTTTAATTCTGTTTAATACATATACTGATATCTCGTTCACCATTTATTCCCAAACTCGCTCAATCGCGCCTATAACACCGAACGCCGTCATACCTATAGCCACACCTATAGCCCACACCTTTCACATCAAATACCACCACTCTTCAGTATCCTCATCTACAACAACTTATCTTTATTCCCTATAATCCACAAAGACCTACAATCTTCGCGCGGTGCTATCTTGCACAACGCCACCGTTCGAACCTCATCATCGCCCACCAACAGTAAGTCCTCCCCAGCCGTCCGCCTTTCTTTTTCCTCGCAAATAATCCATCGCAACACAGCTAGTTTTCAATTCAAACCTCCGTGATTGCTCGTCGAGTACCCATATCTTACATACCCGCCATGCCAACTCGTAACTGCTCATAAACCTCCAAACCAGGCTCCTACACCCACTGCAATTGACTTTACAACTCACTATCATTACGTTTTTCATTCAGGCTCGTCCTCGCTCACCACTTGACAACCACCATCGATTGGACTAAAACCGNTCTGCGAACACCAATTACCAGCAGCAAACTTCTTCAGCACTGGTACAGTTCGCCCACTACGGTCAGTTTACGTTTTCTACATCTCAGGGGGCTCTTAGCATAGCAAAGCACCTAAACTTAGCGCAAGAGTCACCTGATGAGGCCCTGGCAAGGCCGAAACGCGTCGTGACGTGCCTTGCTAAATATAGCTTCAGCGACTTTATTTAGGTCAGCTTGCACTCGCTTAGCAGCCCATCTAGTTCTCTTCCAGCTACACCCAGTTTTTTCTTTTTTCACTACTTTCCACGCACTACAACTATCAAACTCTCAGCTTGGACCAAACCCCTCCCAGCACTTATCTTTCCTTAACACTCCTTCACCTCAGCCACAACTCCACCTCTAGTTCTTTACATCTCACCTATACACAAAAACTACTTTCAAGCCCTCCACACACAACATACCTTCAATAAATTTATACTCGTCGCTTTTTATCCCCTCAGTCTAAACCTTCCAAACCTCTCTCACAAAACTTACCTATTTCTCAACCCTAGCTAATCACCCCTAAAACAGACTCTATAACACATACCTCTCTTTCCAGCTTCTCCTCTTTAGTTTTTCGATTCTTTTCGACTAATACGACCTTCTAACTCATTACTTTAACTCTAACCTTTAACTTTTACTTTTTACTTTTACCTTTAATCTACACCTCCGATTTTCTTAAAAGTTTTTTCCTGATCCTAAAAAGTTTTTTTATGAATTCCTAAAACGTTTTTTAAGATTTCCAGAACTTCACAAGTAATTTAGTTAAATTTTTTTTTCTTTTTTCTTTTTACAAAAAATAAAAGAATTAAAGATTTTTGCACTAACGAAGGGTTGACCTAAGTACCATCTACCAGCAGCAGCAGCAGCAGCAGCAGCAGCCGCAGCAGCAGCGTAGTTGGGGCTCAGGAGATGTGCCTCAGTGGCATGCCCGAGGTACGCGAGTGGGCGGGTCGGTGGGTCGGTAGCCTGGAACTCCACCGCATTCGCAGTATGCTGTCCTAAGGGACTGACAAGCAACAGCGAAGCAACTTCCATTGATTCTCGTGACAAATGGCGTTGTGGAAACACACACACACACACATACAACAACACACACACAACACACACACAACACACACACAACACACACACAACACACACACAACACACACACACGCATACATGTGACATACACACATGCACACACACCGTGCAGCGTTTTCAAAGCTTCCGGCGCTCTGGAAGCCTCCCGACACCACAGCATCCAGCGTCTCAGGCTTTCCGTCCCTCTGGCCCCCTGGGCTCTAGCTCTCACCAGTCACCCAACCCACGTCCGGAATCACATATGTCGCATGTCGGACTCCAGTGCTACTTCCCTAATAACACACCCTAATGGCCTACACAGGGCCCGTACCGTTACACAGCCCACCCACCCACCGGTTGACGCGGATGGCATGCATCCACATTCCGAGGAAGTCCAGGGGCGACTCAAAGGTGGGCGAGTACGGCAACCCCAGCAGCCCCAGCCACTCAATCCACACGGCGTTGGACTTCCTGTTGTACACCGGTACCACAAACGCGCCAGCGATGCCACCAAAGTCCAGCCATGTCGTGCGGCCAACCTCGTTGCCGAACAGTCCCATCACGACGTTGCCCAGGTTCACTGGCTGCCAAGTCGCCGGATCAAGAGTCACGTTGGATGCCAGTGACAGGAGGAGGATTTCGGCGGTGTTGGGCAGGAGCTGTTGAATCTTCGTTTGGAAGTCCTTCGAGCCGTTTGTGTAGGTGGCGCTGCAGGTCCAGGGTGGGGGCAGACCCCCCGGACATGTCAGGCGACAGTTCGTGAGGGTTGTCATCACCTCCATCTCCGCATCGCTGCCGGGAGCTGACTCCCTTAGCACCATACCCGCCTTGCCGTACAGTACGACACCGTTAAGGACTTGAAGCTCCGTGGTGTTGTACTTCCAGCCTGTGAGGGTGCAGAGTGTGCGCATGAAGTCCTGCAGGTAGCTGGGGAGTGCGGGGAGGTGGGAGAGATGAGGGAGGAGGTGTCGCAGGGGCCAAGGGCCAGTGGTGAGGAAAAGGAACCAGGTATAGCAGCCCAGAACAAGGAGAACCTAGCAATGAAACTTTGGATTTTCTGACTGCCTGATAACAGCAGTACCGGGTATTGACATCCTTGGCACACAGTATGCGCTTGAGGAGGGGGATGCGGGCCGTGGGCATGCCGCTGGTGGTAAGTGCTGGTGGTGGCTCCAGGCACCTCGCGCTACTTTGTTGTTTTCCCATCTTACCTACAGTTGTACGACTCGATTAAGACATTGTCAAGCGAGGCCCGACCGCCGTCGACCAACTTGATGACGTGTTGCAGCATAGAGATTTGCCGATCGTACGGACTTGGCAAGGGTGCGACCCTGAGTGTTAGGTTGCTCAGGCGCAGCGATGCGCCTGCGAAAATAGGCAGCGTTCGGCAGAGGAGGTTTGCCGTGTGAGTGAGGGCAGGTACGCGGTGGGCTCATGGGTGCGTACTTGGCGTCTGCAGGTCCCATCCTCCTCACGCAGTCGGAGATGCTCCCCAGGGCTGCCGCAAGTCCGGAGCTGTCCCGAGCATTCTCGCGGGACGATATACTACTCGGCGGATCGCATTACATGGGGCTCACGCGGTAATTCCCCTGATGGACCGGCGGTGCACGCACCCTGCGAGCTGACGATGCTACCCTGGTAAATAAATAGAGAGGGATGAACACTTCGCCGATTGCATTTGTGCGGTCATCCACGGCATGTGGCCCTCTGGTAAGCCTAACGACAGGTGGGTACAGACGTTGTGCAACCGTAAGGTCGTACATTGCCCGTACTAGATTGCGGGCTGACAGCATCCGTGGGGCTTGCTATATGGAAATTGTACTCACCGTTGAACACAGTAATAGGTCGTGTTAAGTTCACTTGCGGCACCCCCGAGAGGTCAACGATGGTAGCCCCGCCGTTGAAGGGACTGTTGGACCCGCTTATGCTAAGGTCCGATGTTACATTAACAAATCCTGGAGGCGATACCACATACGTGCGGTTCTCGAGGACACCTGTCTTGGCCGCAGCCAAAATGGCCGACAACCCTATTGGCTGCGCGGAAGTTACAACAGCATACATCATGACCAGCACAAACGCAAAACGAAGAGAGCTTTGCCGCTCAAGTTCGCTTGGTTTTCCGGGTTCCCTCATTCGCACTGCTGCAGCATATGTGTTAGGGAAACAGAGGCGCGAAAGTCGTTGCAGTTTGGATTTGTATCGATCGTGGAGTTTAAATAATATGATTAGCTTCGGCCATATTACTTTAACCCTAAGGGGAGATACCGGTGAAATGGAACTTGCATTTTAACTTATCTCTTTACCAGCCAGAGATTTAATCACGCTTTAACCTGGACAAAGGCTGCGAGTTAGGGGTTTGCCATACGACCCGCCTTGCAGAACGGCGGACCATCCGAGACAAAGCGCAACCATATGACCAGTTAGCTCAGACATAATTACTCAGTGCGGATATGCATGAAAATTTAACCACTTTTCCCAAAAAGTCTTAACGTAACGTAGCATGTAAACTCAGTATTACTTAGGTTACTGCTGTTCCGGTACAAACAGGCAACTGTCGTATGCATTCCTTATGCGACTGTGCAAAGCCGCAACTTCAAGCTTCAGCTGCACAGCTTTGCAATACCTCTTGAAAAGGAACTGGCTCCAGTTGGCGACTGGAGGAAGCATTAGTTCCTAACTTGCCCGATCTGCAGAGCCCGACATCGGCTGAGAGACAAGGAAGAGAAGAATACTAAGGTTACAGATGATGATGTCGGAACGCCTTAAATAGTCTGACAAAGCCATGCACGACACAGAGTCGTACTGATCAAAGCCAAACCATACCTACTCGGTAACGAACACAAATCCCTTACACCGCTTCATGCGCGGTGTTGGCTTCTCTCGAAAACGCATGCCGTGCTGATACGATGAATTAATGATCCAACGTGGTATCAGTGCAAATGATCGCACGCTTTCCGGGGAGTGTCGTCACCAATTGCTGTGCCGTACAATGCCTTCTACATCATCAGGTACCGATAATTTTTGGCCGTGCGCACCGTCGTCTGGCAGCGACGTTGTCTCCTTCACTGACTCAGCCGAGAGTGTGAGCGAAGCCCGCTGCCGTGGGCACGCCGTTTCTGGAAAATCGCCAATTTACGAGACAGGTTTATAAGCTTTCTCAGGGCCAATCACCAATTGCTGTATCGCAAAGCAATATGCGTGTGTGTGTGTGTGTGACTGTGTGTGTGTGTGACTGTGTGTGTGTGTGACTGTGTGTGTGTGTGACTGTGTGTGTGTGTGACTGTGTGTGTGTGTGACTGTGTGTGTGTGTGACTGTGTGTGTGTGTGTGACTGTGTGTGTGTGACTGTGTGTGTGTGTGTGTGTGTGTGCGCGCGTATGCGTGTGTGTGTGTGTGTGTGTCTGTGTGTACTGCTGCAACAAGCTGACACTACCCATCAATTGTCACACATGCCACCCTACCGACCGGCCTGTACGGATGCAGTGGGGCCCCGCCCACTTTCCGGCTTCGAGGAAGCCGACGCAGCTTGTCCCTTCTGCTAGTGCCCGATCTTGCAATATCTGACGCAGCTTTCAGTATGCCTGCGCAGGTGGACCCAGCTGTCACGTCCCCGAGGCGGATGCATAGATTTTTCTTACTGACCGTTGCCTCATCACTGGCATGGCGTACTCATTGGCTTGCCTATAACTGGGATGAGTAAACTATTGGCAACTATGGAAGAGTACAAGGCCTTACCACGACGCCTGTTCACAACGACCGGTCCCGTAAATCCAGGTGCTGTGCCACACACCACACAGAGCGACAGAAGAGAAGCCGGCCGCAAGGTTGACACTGCAGGAGAGTACTCGGGCCGTCACCAAAGAAGAGCTGGGTGAGGGCCTGGCAAAAGAAGATCCGCTCTGGAACGTTTGGGCTGCAAGCAGGAGCGCAGAGCCACTTGAGGGGGGGATCTTATGCACCAGTGCATCCCAACCGCAACCAACTCTTGGCTGTGGATCATTGTGTGCATATAAGATGTACGACAACCCGTGTAACATAGCTTCTGCACCCCTGTAATCACTTGTCGCATCCGATGCCGGCACCGCTGATAACAAGTAAAAAAGGGTGATGCCAGCAATACACACTGCCCGAAATTTACCAGGCCCGCTTTTCCTTTCCCTCTCCAGTCGCTTGCTTTCCCCCGTCAGTGCCTTTGTCCGTCCTGGCTCCGGAGCTGCCCGTATTTGTCGAGAAGAATGGACACGCTACCACGGGGATGCCAGACACCCGCCATAGTCTTTGCTCCGAAGGTCTCAATCCAAACATGACGCCGATGCTACCTCTCTCTAGCAACGACGGCGCCATCTGACCACCCTACAGCGACACTGTGGACCAGGCGGCCCTAGCAGCCGAACAACCATTTGCCGGACGCCATCACAAACCCATGAACCGTCGGTTGGGTGTGGGTGAGGACGAACATAGGGGCGGTCTTGCAGAAGTTGGACAGGTGAACGGGAATGTGGCGCAACCAGAGCAAGGGCCCCGGGGTGGGGTCCCTAGGAAACGCCATCTCCTGGACACATTAAGCCTGCCCACCAGGAGCATCAGACCCATCCACGCAGATCCACCGGCCTGGCACAGCAGTGCGGTGGAGTTCTCACAGGCGACCGCCTGCCCACCCTCATGAAATGCACTAGAGGAAGCCCGCAATGTCGCCATCACCTTTGGATTATCCTCGGGATGTGACGAGGGAGGCAGGGGGCCAGCAGATAAGGCCGCAGACCAATCACGGATGGCGGAGGGCATCGAGGACACATGCTCCAGCTCATCGTTTGTGTCGCGAGTACACCCAGCGCAACATTTGTGTACACCGTTTCGCGCGAGAGGACTGCTTCACTTTTAGCACATGCCGCCATGTCTGAGCGTCGCGTGTTTGACCTCGGCTGGCCCGGGCCTCCTGAGGGCAGGAAGCCCCCCTTAGCCAGGACGGGGCACCAGGACGGGGGGTGCATGCAAGGAACCACAAGGACTGTCGCAGTGGCAGCCACAGCCTTGGCAGGACCACCCACCTGCATTCCAGTGCCGGCACAGCTGCCATGCGCACCCAGGAGCGACATCAGGAAACAGCAATTATAGGATAACACGTCCGAGACTTGCGTTTATCGTCAGCCAATCCCATTCTGAGCATGAAAATATGTTGGGAATGAGGGGATACATGGGCAGAAGCATCGCCAATGACCGCAGCGCTTTTATGCAGGGTTCTGAGCTGAGCTGTAGAGCTACAGCTGGTTAGTCAACAAACTGGGGCCCACCGTCGCATCAGCTAGCGCTGAAAGACAATCCGCCTCATGGTCATAACAGTTCTGTTATTAATATGTCTTCTGACCTCACGAGTGAGAACGGCAACGCCCATGATCCGTCCATATCACGAAGTGGTGTTGTGTAGCCGCACAGTAGTAACCACACGCTCATACGAAAGTGTCGGTCCCTGATGGTTCCCGTGACAGAGATATCAATGAAGACAAAACCAGCGCCATTGTACTTGTATCCCGACCAACTGTCATAACCAACACTACTCCTCCGCTCTTCATCTTCATGGCGCTATCGTGGGCTCAGGATTAGCCTTCCCTGGATCCGTGTCAAAAAGCCGATGTACGGCATACAGGGGGACCAAAAGGTTCAATGTTGCATGTGCACCACCTCTACCAATCTGCCCCCCGGCCATGTCTGTGGCGGTGTAAATGGCGGCCGTCGTTTTCGTGTGTTCTGCAGAGCGCCTGAAGCAGCGCCAGTAGCTCCACAGTACCCACCGGGCCCGTGTTTTCGAAGTGGGTACCATCCCGGGTCGTGTCCGAGAGTATGCGAGAAGGACTCCAAGTGTCAATTACAGGGATGGGCTGCACCTCCTGGTTTCTGCTCCCACTGCCATACTCCTCGCCATCACTGTAGTCGCTGTCCCTGCCGCCGCCGGCCCGTTCTTCACCAACATTTGTCGCTCCATCCGTGTCCATCTTTAACTTGCCACGCATTACATCCAGAGCCAGCCGGTTGTACAGCAGCATGTAAGGCTCCGTACGCCAGTCCCTGCCAGCCAGCTCTAGGTGCGTCCGCAGCGATGGCAGACTTGATGTGACCCAGAACAGGCGAACACTGCGGCCGCGTTTCTCCATAGAGCGCTGTAAGGCAAGTAGCCGTCGCCGTACATTCATGACACTCGATACGTAAGTGGCTGCACTGTGTGGCGCGGTGCCGGCTTGATGCGATGCAGCCCAATGTCCCACATTCGCCACGACATCAGTGCAATTGCGTGTTAGGACGGGGTTCTGGCCGGGGCTTGGGCTACGAGGCCAATCGGTACCCCAAGTGACGGTAAAATGGGTGGTGCAGTTTGATTCCAGGATGTCTTTGACCTTATTGTCTATCGTGACCGTGAAATTGCTCAGCCACATCACCAAGCTGTTGTGCAGGTAGCGCATGTGCGAGTCTCCTACAAAGCATACATGGCGGCTGGGAGGGAAGCAGCGCTCCTGCGTTATGAGGCTGCCGGCCGGGAGCAACGGCGGCGTCATCACCGGCAGCGTCCCGGATGCTGCGGCGTCCAGCAGGCCAGCAACGTCAGCCATAAGACAGCCGTACGGCTGCCAGTAGAGTGTTGCGGGGCGGGGTTGGGCACGCAGGGCCAACCGTGCAGTACTGTTGCAGTTGTCCTGTGGCGGCACGCTGTTCCCCCAAATACAGGTACGTAGCAATGGCGCTGCATCGGGTGTTGGCCAGGTTCCGAAACGCCACCGCCCCGGGTGCCGGCCCGTGCCACCACACAGTGGCAGCATGGGCCGAGAGTCGCCATCCGAATCTCCTTTCTTCCGCTTACGCTGGTGCAACTGGAGTGCTATCCTTGTTCCTGCCGCCGAGTGGCCATCGATATGCTGCACTACGGAGTAGTCAGGCGTCGTCGTCCACGAAATTAGACGCAGACTGGGTATGGATCTTCCGTATGTGACCTTGGCGGTCTCGGCGAGTTCGAATGTTAGGTAACCCACCCAAGGCGCCGTAACGGGTGTAGCTGCTCCGGGGTTGGAGAAAGAGAAGCTGGTGTACACCATCAGCACCTCAACTGAGTAGCGTCCAGGCGCAATGAAGGAGTAAGTCGCGCATGCGAGGTCGGGCTGGCAGTAGGTAGGTTCCAACAACCATACGCCATCAGGCCCGACGACGCGGAGCATATATATTGCCGCACCCAACTGCGGCTGGTCCTGTTCCTGCTCATTAGTCTTTCGATAGCTGAAGGAGTTGTTGTTGTGGCGCTGGAGGATCAACACACCGGAGTTTTGCCCAGTATCAAGTATGCAGTTGCGCACGACAACAGGCAACGCCTCGCTGATATGTTGGGAGCACTCGAGTATGGATGTAGTGCGGTAATACTCGTAGCAGGGGTTTGGCGGTTGGGCATCATGCCATGTAGGGGCATTAAAACCCCAGAAGTGTTCCCAGGGTCGTGGAGAATTTGCACCGGCTTGAAGAATGCTGAAAGCTAACATGAGCGTTGCATTTTTCAAAAAATGTCGGAAATTTTGCCGGTCCATCTGTAGGGAAGGGAATGTCACAGTGTGCACATTTAATGCGCCAAACTTTTTTAAGCACCAAACGTCCCTGTCATACAGCCCAAACAAACAACTGTGGACCAATGTTGACGTTCATACAAAATCGTATTAGTGAACTCCCTTCGGCGTTAGATTTGGAATGCCCGTTAGCCGTTACCCTGTAGGACATGGTTTCTCACCAACAACAGCCGCTATGAGCCCGCACACAGGACGATACTTGTCAACTTTGGATGGCGGCAGAATTCAAGGGATTGGGGCGCCGGGCGCGGAAGGAATTCGATTATGGGAAGGCAAGTGGCGCATTGACGCCAATGCAGGGATATCAGATAGTCTGATCCGTCTATTATATCTGTTAATGTTTGGGGGCGTCAGTATAGCAGGACTCGGCAAGGAGAGGAACATGCTATTTAGGATTAGGCGAGGCATAATTACCGTGCTGATACGATGAATTGGTGATCCAAAGTGGCGATTGGGATCAGTGTATATAACATATCGTTACATTTTGCTGTACCGGCCGTTGGCTGGTAACATGTGCTCCCCGCAACGGTGCCGTCAGGGGGCGCACATAGAAACAATTTGAAGTCTGAAATAACCTAAAATAGACTATTCCCGTAAGATCTCCTTCCGCGCTCTGTGAATTTGCAACAGTAGGTTTCCCAACCTCGTCGCATCAAAGGACCCCATTACGCTGCGCATATCTACATCCGTAGGGAACCCAACTGCTTGCCTTAGCGGCTCGCAAGCAGGGTGTTCCAACGGCACGTGCAGCTCGTCTTCTACCTGGCCCCCTCCACAAACCCGACATGTCCGTCCTTCCCGTGGCTTACGGCCCGGTTGGCGTGCGAACCGTGACACATCCAGATCCCACTTGAAAACGCATGAGGGTGGTCCGGACTGTTCTCGGCATACTCACCTTTAGGTGCCCTAATTTCGCCTTGTGATCATCTGGCGAGTATTCTACTCCCATCACATTTATAGCGACAGGCGGTGACACCTGGTCTATCCAAGTTCACGTCCCTCCCAGTATACTCAGGGAAATCTCTGGGGTCCACTGTGATCTCCGGCCGCTCCCAATCTGCCAACAACCTTCTTCAAAACTCCTTTAGCAGCGGGTCGAGTGGGAGCTCCAGTCCCGCATTACCCGCGCTTCTCTGCGTTACTGTTCCCCTCGCGTAGGTGCGGTCTGTAATCCAGCCAAGATAACGGGCGATTTCGAGCATCTTCCCTGCCCAGAAGTGCCCATGCGGTCGCCCTGCTTCAAGCCATGCCGCGATCTCACCCCCCCTCCAACAAGGCACGCGCCAGCGTTGCGGTTTGCTTAGTAACTCGGTTCCAAAAACGGAAAAACAGTTGTGCCCAAAGATAGAGCAGCGGTAGCTGCTACGTTTCCGCGAAAAATTGCCTAATGGGAGGTAGCTTTGTACCAGCAATCCAAAAGCTTCTGCACCATGGGATCCGCCATGGACCTCTCAAAGACTACCGCAGTCCTTCGCGAACTTCTTACCCATTTCCCCCATCTTGTCAGGAGCGCCGCAATCTCTCCACTCGGTCCCGACCCTCTTCGCTGCCCATCTCGGCCATTCCGTCCCCCGTCCTCTACCCGTTTCCCTAGTACCTCCCAGATAGCGTCTGGACCCCACGCCTCAGCACCGTACGACAGTATCGGCCGGACTTGGGCCTCGAAGCACAGTAGCATAATGTCTGGGACGTGAAGGCGGTTTGTTTCCAACTTGCGGAGTAACACAAACACTGCTTTTTGCCCCCACATCACATAGCTCCATGCGGCAGGATTTGAACGCAAACCCGGTTCCATAGCGAGGCCCGAGGTATTTCGCGCGCTCCTTAATCGGGAGGGGCTGGCCTGCGAAGCTCAGGCCCTCTGCACCCTACGAAGTGCATCATATGAACCTTATCTATCAGCAAACACCATCAGCCCGCACTTACCCATGTTTAAGCTCATCCCAAACGCTTCACAAAACACAGAAGTTATGTCCAAAGAGAAACTGGATACGCGCGCAATTAGTGCCGAACAGCTTTATGTCGTCTGCGCACAGCAGCTCCGGTACCCCCTGGCTACCTATTGCGGGGTCATGTACTTGACCAAACCTCCGATCATGTTCATCAATGTAATCCGCAAATGTCGCTATGAACGTGTCAAATAGGACAGGGCTCAGTGGGAAGCACTGTTTTACCCGTGCTCTTGACTCAAAAGGCGTCCCCCACCTGCCGTTGACCTTCACCCGTAACTCCACCTTCCTATAACAGCGTTGAAATGCTTATAGCATTTCGCCCGACAACCCACGTTCTCTCAGCCGCGCCCAGAGTAAATTGCGGTCCATTGTATCAAAAGCCTTCTCGAAATCTATCTGACGCACCAAGAGGCCATATTGTCCTGGCCTTGCGTGACGCGTGACAAAACGGCGAAATGCAAATAATTGGTGTCGCGTGCCCAGACGCCTCCGGAACCCGGCCTGGCGCCAGTGACGTACTGGCAGTGTCAATGGCTCCGATTCTGCGAACCTAGACAGTCTTCTCTCCAACACTAAAGCATAGCATTTCGCAAGCAACCCCCGAATTGCAATACCGCGATAGTTCTTGCAGTCCGTCAGCTCCCGACTGTTGCGCTTGTACACTAGGACAAGATCCGACATGGTTAATTGTGCCAGAGGGTTGCAAAGGGGGTCTAATCCCCCAATCCTGGGGGTGGGTACTGGTCAGCCCTCCTCCCATCCTGGCAGGGGCAACCGTCCCCCATCCCCCATCTTAAGGGCCGGTGCTAATCCCAACCTCATCCTACAGCTGGAACCCCCAATCCCATCCTGCCAGCCAGGGTCCCATCCCCAATCCCTTCGACCAAGGCCATCCCCATCCTGCAGCTGTGTCCACAACCGAAAGCTGTCAGCCAGGGTCCCACCCCCATCCCTTGAGCTGGTGCCACAACCCTCGTCCTGAGATGCCAGCTGCAAACCTAATCCTTACAAAGGTGCTGTAAACTTAATCCTGTAGGTGTCTCATCCTTCTTGAGTCGGGTGTGACTCTTAACCAGGCTGGGCTGCCATGAGCCGGGACAGCCGGCCGCGGCGAGCACCGCGCTTCTTGCCCTTCACCACGATGTTGCTGGACACTCCGCATCATCCTCGTCAACATCGCCAAGCGGTGGGTGCAGGACCATGCCCCGCCCACGTGCAGTGCCATCTTCATCGTCCGTGGTGATGGTGTCGGCGGCACCTTCATGTATGGTATTATCATGTGGCGGTGGGGCGAAATCCTGTTTCAGGCGTGCTGTCGTGTTATATACATCGTTGCAACTACCATGCCGACATGGCATCACACTGCGCACAAAGAACACCCCCCGGGCCCCCTCCTGTTATGGTTTCCTCCACCGGTCCCCTTTTTTGCCTTGCTCCATGTTTGCCCCACAACCTCCCAACACCCGATCATGTGGACAAGGAGCGGCTGTCAACACGCAGCTGTGGGCCCCTAAAACCCTGACAACCTTGTGTGCCCACGCCGTGACTGCATGTGCTACCCACGGCTCCCCAAGCCATGCAAGTGAACAATCCCATGAGCATGCCAAGTGCCTCGACTATCCTGCACACCTGCCTCCTGGAATTCGACCTGCTCCTCATCCATCTCCTCATTCCCGTACTCCACGTCTTCCTCCCCTGCCACACTCTCTGACTGAGCGGATTGGCCCGGTGGTGAGGGGCCAATGGACAAGTCCGCCAACAACCGCATCCCGTTGGGCCCATAAGGCACACTGCGCACGGTTGCAGTAACGTACTCCCAGACGCTGCCTGGGCGTGGGGCGCCACCAGTGACGGGTCCGATATCCATCTCCAACGTATGCTGAGCCTGTGGTCCACGCCTGTTACAAAGCGACGATGACTGCTGCTACCATATTCCTTATTCACAGCTACACTGGAAAAGGGGAAGAAGAAGAAGAACAACAACTTCACTTCACAACACAAAGCCTAACACCAAGAAGCGCGCGGTGAGGCGCTAGGCGAATAAAGCAGTCGAGGTGCACCGGCACGCCCATCCGCTGCTTTATGTCGACGCAGCATCAACCCCCGGTTGGCCCGGTTGGGCCCCTGTCAAAAACATAAAGGTCATAGTTCTCAACCAGGTGATTCCAACAGCGGAAAACGAGCTGTGCCCAATGAATGAACCTAAAGGGGCAATTGATTAGATCCATGGAACAGAAGCCTGTGCGGTGCAACACGAACTCTTGCTAAGATCCGCATAACTTGCCACTGGAGCTTGACCATTCGGTCCTCATTGCATTCTTAGAACTACAGGACCTAGGCGCCTCACTCGCAGGGAAGCCCTCCACTTAGACCGGTAACACTTTATCGAGCCGTGCGCCTTGTGTGATAAAACAGACCTAACTTGCATATTTGAGCATCGCATTCTCACTATGCGTTGGAGGAGACCCTGCCGTTAGATATCTGTCTGTCCAGCCCAGTGGGGCTCGTCCATGCATACTTGTTCAGCCCAAAGCGTTAACACTGAGTAGCACACATTGGTTCCGGGTCACAGGTCGCGGAACAGGCATGCCAAACTCCATGCAATGTTTTATAACAGGATTGTGCACGCTTGGAGAATAAACTGCCCTTCACGTCTATGCTGATCGGTCGAAGACAAGTCGGGTGTCGGCTTCCTCGAAGCCGGAAAAAGGGCGGGGGCTCCCTGCATCCGTACAGGCCGGTAGCTAGGGTAGTGTCAACGTGGTGGGAGCTGTGCTAGTTGCCGCAGTGCTGATGCTGTGGGAGCTATGCTTGTCAGAGCGCGGGAGGCAGGAAGCCGGGGCTCATAACCTGTTGAAGAGATGGTGTCTCTCTGTAACCTAGCAGACACGGCTAAGAGTCATTGGCCGTTACATGTAGTCGGGAGGTCCGTGACCTGCCACCGACAGCCCCTTGCTTGGGCGTAAGCGTATGAGTCTGAGGTGCCGTTACCGGCACACAGCAGGGGCTCGGCCGCCAAGTCCGCGGTCCAGGCCGGATGCTCAACGCTCAGCAGACAATTGCAGCTTGCCAGCCCTAGCCTTTTGGCTTTGCGGTCTGGTGCCGCAGCCATAACACACACGGAAAACAGCGCCGTACAGCACTGTACGCACTGCCTACGGCGCCCCTTCAGGCATTGACCCGCCTTCACGCGCCCTTGGCGCCCCCCTCAAAGCCTAGCTCGGCACACTACCCAAAAGCCCGCAGCACTTTGCGGTGCTGTCTGTGATGTTTATCCCCGAAGCGCCAGCGGCTTCAGCAATCCGCCCCACAGCCGCGGGCTCCTTCGCGGCACACTGCAAGTCTTCGGACGCCCCGAGCATTGGCCAAAGTAATTATACATATGAGCAGCTTGCGTACTTCATAGAAAAATGAAAGCAAATTTGTCGGCCAGCTGGTGGCAAGTCGGAATGCCAGTGCGGGCAAATGGTAACGCAAGCTGGGTGTTCGAATTATCATACGCCGTAATCTCAGATATGGATTATGAGATACGCGGCACCTTTTTGAGATTATAGGCGTTGATGTGACATTGGCCTCGGTTAATGGAGGCAGCCAAACTTGTTTGTGCTCGCACGAGTTTTGTGG
>NW_003307548.1:1312669-1381519 GCF_000143455.1 Volvox carteri f. nagariensis | reverse complement strand
TGCCTAATGCAGCGGTGGTCACTCCAGGTGTTTTGGAACTGAGACAAATTGAGTTAGGACGTGTTCACATGTGGGCGAATCAGGGTTGATTCATGCGAATTGGACTCTGAATTGGACCGAATCGGAATTGGGGTCCGGGGGGGCCTCTTCGGGTATGATTCGACGTGATTCACAGTTTTCTTTCTCAAAACAAAGTTGTTTAACAAACCGTTTCTCATAATTACCATTACAATACTATAGGAACATTTTCCAATTGTTAATTCACGCAAAGCGCACCGAGCATTTTTCACGAACTCCTGCAGCTATGTATGTACAAGCCTGGTGATAATTTTCGCCATAGAAACGATACTTATACTGTTCTGTTCCTAGATAATGCTGGCTTGCCTTGGGTGATGGGGCGTAGCCGCGGAGCTTCAGCTGGGCGCGGTGGCACCTCGCGCGGTGGCCGCAACGTATGTGAACACAATTCAGAAAGCCGCCCCGAATCGGACTCCCAATCAGACTCTCAATTGGACTACATGTGAACACACCCTTACATAACGGAAATTTAAGCAAGTTCATAATCAGGAGTGGTACCAGCGCGATAACTGGCCGGTTCCTAATTTTTCGCATCGGTTGTCTCATGACTCAAATTACGAAAAATTACGAAGGATGACTACGTCGTACTTTATCGCCTCAGTTTCGGCGCGTGAGATTGCCGCGGCCCTGCATACAGCAACATCGAGGCTAATGGAACGTGTGATACTTGCAAGAATGGAACGTATGAATGGGTCCCTCTTATCGCACCTCCTATCAGGCAAAGCAGGAAAAGGAGGTTGTCGATCTTGAAGCCCGCGCCTTGTCGCCAAAAGGCAGCCTCGTTAGCCCTAGCTTGCCTCATGCTTCAAGTTTTAGGCGTCGCAGGTCGCACAGCAGGCGAGCTTTGAAATGGATTACCGCGGGCGTGTTCATTCTATGCCTGGTCGGATGTATCCTGCGCATCAGCTCGCATGTAAATGTATTGCACTCTCAGCAACTGGACTATGAGCCCATTGATGTGGTGGCAGTTTCCCTGAAGCCCAGCTGCGTAACGCGGGAGGCGATCACCTCTCTGAACCGCTACCTACAGCCCCGCGCCATTCACATTATCACAACCAGCAGTGTCAAGTGCAGCATTTTCTCCTTGTTTGCGGACAACGTCGTTTGCCACCTGCAGGATAAATTCCTAGACGGTGTCACCGTTGACCGTGTCGGTGACTTCTTGCAGCGCCGGCTTGGCCTTGACCAACATAAGCGATTTAAAGGCCGGGATATGTCTGGCTGGTATATGCAGCAATTCCTCAAGCTGGGCTCTGTGCTGGCGCTCCCAGGCCTGACCATTTACTACGTGGTATGGGACCTCGATATGATCCTGCTGTCCCCAGTGCAGCTAGTGTGGCGTGACCGGGAACTGCCTGGGGGCGGCCTCGTTGATATGTCCGCCTCCGCCGGGCAGACCCAGACGCTCGTCAACATAGGTGGCTCCGTGGCCCCCGGCTACATGGCCAGCTTTCAGCGACTCACGAAGCATGGCCTAGAGTTTGCACCCGACGGCACGTCTTTTGTGACACACTGGATGGTCATTTACAAACCCTACCTTCTGGAGTTTCTCCGGGAGCTGTCTAACGACGGTGATGGGCCAACGGACTGGGTGTGGCGCATCCTAGGGGCCGTGGAACCCCGTTATGCCGATTTGGGTTTTAGCGAATACGCGTCCTACATCAGCTGGGTACGGCAGCACTACCCCCAGTCCCAACGCCTGGCTTCGCGCAAGACGTGGGTGCGGCATCCCTTTGGACAGAGGACTCTGAGTCTTCTGCGACTGCTGCGTACCGATCGCTGTTGCTGCCCCAACGGCCTGTTGCTATGGTTGCTGCGATTGCTGGGATTCGTGTACACTGGCTACGAGGTTGGGCATATTCCGGAGTGCCGCTATGATGCATCCGAGCACGCCATGTCGTACGGACTGTAGCAATGTGACGTTCTTCAGCAGATCTGCGGTGCGGGCTGTGGCGCACACGACCTCTGGTCCTTTGGCCTTAGGGTTCCGGCCCTTAATACGCAGGAGTTCGCAGCGAGTTCGACATGCTTTGTGGAACATTGTCCACAGCAACCGATTGGCAACGGGCGCTATTGGGTCGCCGGTGCTCAGGACAGGAGCATGTATGAATGCATGGAAAGAAGGTGCTGTAATGGTGACGCAAGCGTTGTTGGACAGATCGTGCGGAGGTTGCTGTGCGGTGCTGTACGCCTACCAATCCTGGGGCCCTGACGTAGTCGGAATCGGCGGGGCTGCAAACGGCGGAGGCGAGTCTCCAATTTTGTGCTCCGTTATCTGCCTGTGTGTTTTACACTCAACATAAGGAGTAAAGGGTCGCAGGTACACGCCAAGGATGTACGGTGATAGCCAGGCCCTGACACATGGAACCAAATGACATTTTTACCTGATAATGTTGTGTGTACGGAGGTTTTGCTCTTTGGTCCTGTTGAGGTGCATGATAATGTTAGGGGATAGGGAGGCATGAATTGTTGCATGAGTTGTGTAACCATGGATAGGCTGCGTGGCAGTCACCACCAGTTGAATGCAACTTATTGCTAGGTTTACGGAAAAAACATCTTCTTCCCTGTTCATGTATTCTCTGTTGCGTTTTTGTTGTACTTGTCAACCTTGTTGGCCCATGAAGGTCAAGGTGCTGTACCTGACTGGGCGGACTACCCGGAGTGTAATCGTGCGCGGGTTATTGCTGCTTTCTTTATTATCATCTCTGTCTCGTTCCGAGGCTTCGCTTGCGTTCTAAAACGACGAGCTGGAACTTGCAGGATTGACAAGGTGCATTCGTGGTTTTACTTACCTTGAACATGTGCTGGCATTACGCCAAATGTCCCTTCATGTGTAGCAGCAACAGTTTGTAGTCAATATCTGTGTGTGCCTAATGTTGATCGTCCGGCACGAGTTACGATAACAGTTTGGGGATTTTGCTATTAAACAGGCTGCACCTCCCGTAATGGCAGTGCTGGTCATGCAACTGCAGCGCATGTATGTGTTCGGCCAGGGATACGCTCTGCCGTCGAGGCACGATCCCCGTCCGTATGTAGAAGGTGCAAGTTCCAATAAATGCCAAGGAATTCGTGGTGTCAAGCATTGGACGTCTTTCGTCTTGGGCGGAATGCGATTCACGCCTCAGGATGTGATCCAGCCTACCGTTTCTCCGCACAGGATTGCGCGGTTTTGAGCCAGGACTTGCATGGGAATTGACTATGCATCGTGCGGCCCAGGATGCATGTAGTAACAGAGTGTCGGACTGGCCGGAAGTGCTTGCAGGGGGACATTAGGACGGTTGCGTGATTGTAGTACAAAGGTAGTAACGGAGTCGCTGTAGGCAGGGCGGGCCTGTGGCCTCTGTCAACTGGGTTAGCACAACACAGGGTTCTAGGATCGGAGGAGGGTGGTGACGTTTCTTGTCGTTATTGTTTTGAGCCGTGCGATGCGGTTTCACCGACAACTGCGCATTAAAGGATGGGAACGAGCTGGTTCGCGGTGCCTCTATTAGCAAAGCATGGTGCGCGCCAACCGGCTGGTCATAAGGGGCAGCCAATGCCGCCCCAGCGCTGGGGGAAGACCGCACTCCTTGACCTTTGCATTATCCATGACCACGGTTACAGCGCGCCGTGGGCCTTGCGCTCGGTCCTGTTGGCTTCCCAACACCCTGTCCATCTACTCTAGTCACATATTAACTAGTCATGTAGTAAGGGCGTTGGTGTCTAGGACTGTTCCTGCTATACAAGTAGACGGGATTCCTGTGGAAATGAAAATTATTGGCGTGGCTTCTATCGCAGACAAGAGGAAATGGCTGGCATGTCAAATGGATACGGGCCGTTCCAGGCGGTGGTAGTCAAGTGTACGTGAAACTTTTGTCCTTAAACAAGGACAAAAATACATTGCTTTTCGGGGAAAGATGGCACTGCAGATGTCAGTGCAAAGGGTTTTAACCCTTAGTGGTATTTGCCTGTCTCATGCATGCGCCATACAGGGATAGTTTGATGCGTAGTTCTAGGTGCTCTCGTTCTTGGTGATTTCTTCCTAACTTCTGACGCACATGTATGTGGGCGACTCCTAACTCTATCGTAAGGTGCAATGGGAAGCCCTTTGGAATGGTTCTGACAGAGGTTTGGGCCGAAAACGCCATGATTGCTTCTCCTGCAGTTCATGCGTTGGAAGGCTTATGCCATCATGCAGGGGGTAATGTAGAAGCGTCTTTAGCGTAAAATACTGTCCTATGACTGGGAAGACCAAACTAAGCAGTAGTAAAGTCGGTCGTTACAGGTCATTATAGGTCGGTCGTACCCTCTACTGCAGAATGTCGCTCACTCGGCCAGAGGTCCTATCGCATTCCCAAGTATGCCTGGGACCAAGCAATAAGCCCGAACGTGTTCCAACCAGGTGCCACAGCAAGTCTCGTAACCAGCAGCATACTCAAAAATGGACCCTGTCGCCTACTGTAATCTGCCTTTTTTTTTCCGCCCCTGTGCAGCACATTCCATACCATGGACCTCGGGCCCCCTACTCACATACATTCCCTTCCCTTAGAACTTAAGGCTCCTGGAACTCTAATGCTACGCATTTCGCCCAGGCAAAGAGATGGACTGATCCCAGCTTGGCAGGGGCAGCGGCAAACAGGGGTATGGACTGTGGACCCGAAAACGAAATATACTGGCGGCACCGGTCATCCTGCATTGGTACACGCGGCAACTCCGGCACGCTGCTTGCAATACCTGACCCATTGTGAACATCGCCTATCCTTTCTATCCGGCCCCGGCCCCAGGAACTAACCTGCAAGAAAGTAACTTCCGTCCTATTCTCGCACGAAGCCAACACCTCCCTTTCTGTCATAGGAAAGGGGATAGAATGACTTACTGCTGTGCATCCTGACAGCTTTTCCCATTCACACGGCAGCTCTTTCCTGGCCCCAGTTTGGTTTCCAGTCGTCAATGCTGTACATGTGTCAAGATCCATACACAACGCTGCTGTTGTTGCAACGGCTGACACTCCTGCCAAGAATACACGAACGAACACAACGCGGAAATAGGTAATGTTCCCTTGTAACACTTGATGAAAACAGTAAGGTGGATTACCATGCATACCAAGCACCACTCCATTCCTGAAATCTAATGCCGCTGCCAAACATGGCTCATACCAATCCTGGCAATATCTTGTCCCGCCCCTTCTTCGCCACGCTCGTACGGTATGAATTGTAGAATGCGTGAACAAGATGACCGTCCCGCCGCGACATACGGATGCACAGCCTAAACGTAAGCCCTTCGGAATCCCAGTCCGCGTCCCTGAGCCTCAGCGTCGCCCCACTTCCAGTCCACCCAGGGGATCGAGCAACACCATCGGGGCAGTGCTGACATCCGGAACCCGGACTGCAGCCGGCGCCTGGGTCCCTGTGGTCCTCGCGGGCGGTTCTGCGCTAGTGGTTCCGTACTCCTGCTATTCCTGCGGCTGGAGTGGGGACGGCGGCTGCGGCCCCTGCTCATCGGCCAACCGTTGCACCGGGGCGGCGTCGTCTAGCGACAACGCGCCCACACGACGCAGTACCTCTCCTGCCGAACACGCCTCCGCATCCAGCGCTTCCGCTCCGGTCATCGTCATCGGTAGTGCTGCTCCTGCGACCGGTGTCGATGTCGTCGGCAACGACGGTGCGTCCTGGGCCCCAGTCCCAGTCCGGGCAGCTTCCTCACGTGCTGCAACTGCAGCCTCCCGCGGCTCAACAAGAACCTCGTCAGAGCCAATGACGAGGGAGTCTGCTGCCGCTTCAGACTCCGACGCCGTCGCCAGACCGACCATTGTCCCGTCAGCGAACCCCTCGACCTGTGTGGCGGCATCAACCGCGAGGCTGCTCGTTCCGTCGCTGGCGGCGCTGCTGCTGCTGCTCCGGAGTCCGCTGCTGCTGCTGCTGCTGCCCGGTGCTGGCAGTCTGTATCGCCCTCTACGGATTGGGACTGTGATGTGGAACCTAACGCTGTGGCCGGGGCCGCGGACATCGCTGCAGGTGTAGATGCATACCCACCTTGCTCTCCTGCTGCCGAACGGACGTCGCCATCCAATCTCAAAGGCCGCAGGCGCTTGCTGCCCAAGAAAGGCCCCGGATACGAACAAATCTCATAGCAGCTACAGCTATAACTCATCCCCAGAACGAACGTGAAAGGGATAAAAAGAGATTAAACGAAACCGAGGAAATGCCTGCCGATCAAGACGCGTTGCCTATGTAGCATGCCTCAACTACTTTCTCCGCCTGCTAGTGGCCACTGGTGCTCCGCGAGTACTTAGATAACCTCCTCAGCACAATGCAGAGCACACGGGACGGCGTCTGCGTGATACTGCAACAACGGTGACTCGTTGAAACAACATACAGGTATGCCTACTCCATAAAGTGAAATGGTGCCCGGGCTACTGGAGGGGGAGGAAACGGATACAAGGCAAAACCTTCCCTGCATGGAACTGGCCTGTGACCTGAAACTCGCGAACATGCAGACCAGAGGCAGACCCAGGACGCCGAGACAATAGCAGCAAAAGACCAAGCAGGGGGGGAAGGAAACCTTTTAACATGAGCTGTGTTACTGCCAACCTAGTAAGCCCGCCTGCCCTTGCGCCACAGAAAGCACTATCAACAAGCACAGAATGCCAACTTCCCTTTGACGGCTTCTGATACATCGGCCCCCTGCGATGGGCTGCTGTGGAGCAGCACCATGCAGCCCGCATGCAAATTAAAGACAACCACAATTACTCTCAACCAGCAGGTTATCACGTGCGAGGGTTGGTGGGAAAACGTAGACAGCCCAAAATGGCCCAAGGTGCATGCACGCATTGGCATGAAAATAGAGCCGCACGTAAAAAATCATGTAAACATTTGTTGCGACGTGTTTTACAAGGCCCAGCCGCCCCTGAAGTCCTCCAGTGCACCCTGCACGGATACCCCATGTGCATGGGCGGCAGACGACTTCCTAATAAGAACACATCATGCAACCGACGGCTTACATGTGAACCTCCTTCCGATCGTGCTACTAGGAGGGCCGAACGATATGGAAAAAAACATAAAACCACGAGGAGCCACGTCAACCATGTACAAGTGAAAACGCCTAGCTGCCCGGTGGCTCAGGCACAAGGAACAGAACAAACGAAGTAAGCGAGGGCGATACAGGCCAGCCTGCTAGAACGTCCCAACATAGCCGGCCATGCATTTATTGCCTGGAGTAAAGTGTGCCGGCACAAGCACTGGATGGGGATGCCGAAACACACGTCCGGTTATATTCCCGCCAACTCGTACGCTTCCCTTATGCGTTTCCGTTTGGGGGCTGGAATTTAGGAAATAATAGGCCGGCTGGCCGGCAAAGGGATGAGCGCACTTGTCGGGTCTGCCGCAATGGAGTTGAGGACGAGTTTCACGTGCTTATGGAATGTACGGCGTTCGATGATATCCGCCAGGGGTTCGCCTCGTTGGGTGTATATCTGGTTGACCGCATTCCCATGCCTAAACTCCATGTTATGAGTGCTGATAACCAGCGCGGGCTGGCAAAGTTAGTTCACAACATTTGGGTTCGCCGTACGTATCAGCCTCCTGGCTCGTCTGGGCCTTACGAGCTCTCAAGCTTGTAACTCATCATCATACGTTAATTACCTCTCCTATTTGCACGGTATAATGCATGTTTGCAATGTGTAATGTAGCTTGCTCCACGTTTAGAACTGGTTGACAGTGCTGGCCTTGGTTGGCTGTCTCTCATAGTTCAATTTTCGGAAACTCACCGCATCTTACTACGTTCTTAAACTTTGCGCTGAACCTGAGTGGGAACTGTGCAGCCATGGAAGGCGCTCATCCTTTACTGCTTGACCATGCTGTTAGGGATTGGGTTTTTATTCCTTTAACGCTTGCTATCGTTTTAATGAAGCTCCTAACGCAATATATGCACCAGGTGAGAAACGTCATAGTCGGCATGTTAGCCACAGTGGCGAGGTGACGATCGGGCTAGGAGTGCGTGAAGCCCGGGCTCCCTACTAGACACGACGCAGTGTGTAGCAGCACAAGGCACAACACGGGTTAAGAGTTTTGCTAGGGGTCTGTCGGAACGACACGAGCTGTATTTCTTTTGGTTGCAGCTCTTCAACACGCCGCCACCGAGCAACAAGGAACTCAAAGAAGTCCGCGAAATGCAAGCCGTGGCGCGGGCGGGGCGCCTCCGCGGGTTTGGCCGGTTCGTTCCCGAGACATCCTTTAAAATGCGCAAGGAGTACTTTGCCGGGGTACGTTCACTTGTACCTGCTCTTTCACAGGGTTTAAGAGTAAGATCTGATGTTGGGGCAATCCTTTTTAACCGCTTACCTTGAGTGCATTGATTTATAGAAGCCGAGGGGGAAACCCCATGGCGTGCAGCGCATAGGGTTCATGCACCTGCTGCTATCTGTGTGCGATGGGAAGTAGCAGCTGAAATGGGGTACCCAGGCTTTGTTCTAGCCAAACTGAGTTCCCGTGGGACCACGTGATCCAGCATTCCGCACCTGATTCAATATGCGCATAATCTTTCTCTACCGTAGGAGAAGGGCCTCTTTTCCCAGAAGGCAGTGACTCGATCACCGCAGGTGAGCGTTTGCCTTTCCGGGTATACACAAAAGCAGCATCGTGTGTGCACCCGGTTTGGCCTTTCAAGTTGAATTTTCGGAAGGTAAATGTTCCTGGATTATGGTCGCCGGGACAGGGCGTAGCAGTGGTCAAATCATGTATGCGTGTTCCCATACCTCTTATTAAGCGTTAATGATGCGCAACTGCTCAACGCCGATAGCATGTAACTATAGTCGGCTCGGAGCAGCGTGACATAGGCAGCATTTGGGGTTAGTCTTGCGGACGGCTCACCGAATTTCCTGTCCGGTGTACTACGCCACTGGTGGTCTGCAGGAAGCGATGGCCACCGATCCCAGCATGATGGTGGACATGATGAAGAAGAACCTTACAGGCATGGTGCCACAGGTGGGGTTTGCGCGGGAGTCCGCTTGATGTTTGTTCATGTGGTGCAGGTTGGCATGGATCTACCCTAGCTGTCCACATAACGCCTGTATCTTCATCCCGACGCTATAATATCCTGCAACGTTTGTCATCATGCCTTTGTATCTTTTTATTCTCGCAGTTGGCTATGGGCATGGTGGTTAACTTTTTTTTCCAGGGCTTTGTGATTGGCAAGGTGCCATTTCCGCTCAGCCCACGGTTTAAGCCAATGTTGCAGGTGAGGTCGGCCAAGCGGGCCGAAGACCTGTTAACGCTTAAGACTGGGACGTGCAGGACTTAACCCGTGCATGCTCGTGACGGCTTGGGGAGGAAACTATCCTAAGGCACGCTGCCAATACACCCACTTAAACTTTCCCCGCCACCCCCAGCGTGGAATTGACCTGGCATCTCTGGATGTTTCGTACTTTACGAGTCTGTCGTATTACATCTTGCTGCTATTTGGCCTACGGGGCGCATTTTCATTGGTGTTCAGGTGAGCGTGAGCAGGGTTTTTGACGGATCATCTCATGAGCAGCAACTAAATAGCGAGTAAGAGTCGCAATGATTGTTATTGGGTCTTCGTTCCATTAAAGTCTTGAAGTGGATTATGGGTTCCCATTTGCTCAGTGGGGCTTGGCAGAACACGTCGTGCGCCTCCGATTTGTGCTCAATTGCTTGATCGCTTCACGCTAACGGAATACCGTGCGCTGACCTGCTGCGTCGGGCAGTGCATACACCATCGCTTGACCTTTGGATTGCTTTTATACTATTTTGTGGCCGGCGGTCACCAATGACTGTCCCTTTAGGGAGGACGTTATCGACGAGACTGAGATGATGCGACGCCAGATGAACCCCATGGCAGCCAGTCCCATGGGGGTGGATATGGACGCGATGTTTAAGTCAGAAAAGGCGGCCCTGGCGGCGGTGAGTTGGGAAGCTGTAGGTGTTCGAGGGTTCCAGGGAAAGGCAGGGCATAGGGCGGCAGGGAAACGCGAGCGGGAAGCAGCAGGGGGGTAAGAGGTGTAAGGCTGGCTTCTGGGCGTAGGAACTTTCCATGAAGTTGTTCGTCATGGAGCGAGATGCTGTAAAAGTGGGAAGATGAACTGCCCCGTCTCGAGGCAACACCTGCATCTTTTTCCTCTTCTATCATGAACGTCCAGTGGCAAGGCGTTGCTGGACTATGCCCCTAGCTTGCGCTCATGTGCTTTGTGGTTGCATATGCCTGTGCCAGCCAGGTATAGATCATGGCAAAAAAGTTGGGAAGCATATTTTGCAAGGCAAGGAAACTGCTGGCGTTCAACAGCTGGACAGGCATTGCAATGGTTGCCAGGGCATGCCAGGAAGGGTATTCCCAAATCACGCTGGAATTACCCAAGCGCGCTCCACGGAAATTGGGATTCCACGCATACTTCCATTATTGCTAGGCCCGTCTGTCCCGTATCTGCGGTAGATCATCATACAGATCGTCCTGTTATTACCTGGCAGTTCACTGCCAGCGCCCATCAACGGCGCAGGATGCTCGTCTAAAATGAGCTTTGTTTTGCGATCCGATTCCTTTCGCAAGCAAGGTATTGTTCTTCACGGCTTGCTCCCGGTCCGTCCAGGTGGACTTCGAGTGGGAGCTAGAGAGCGCGGAGGAGCGTGCAGTGGACATCCTTCGCCGTCAGATCAAGGCCAAGAAGCTTTAGCCCCGAGCCAGGTCAACGATTCTATACACATTGGACAGGGGGTTGGTGCCCGCATGCCGCTGCCCGCATGTCGCGAGCGATATAAAGAAGAATTAATAGGGTTTTCCACTGCAATAGGGGAGTGTGAAGCGTCGGCTCAGATTGCAAGCGTCAGCAGGGTCCTTGTTCGACGGTAGTTTTTGCGGGTCGACGGTGTTGAATGGGAAATTGAACGAGTCGAATATGCGGCGTGGACTACGACGGTGACGTGACTACGACGGTGTGCACATGCTGCACACCGCGTTTATTGCTACGTGAAGGTGGCGAACCCACGTTAGGCATACTATGTTCGCTGTCAGTGTGGTACACGTCGGTGTCCCCACTGCAGGGAAGTCGGGGGATATGGTAGGAATTTCAAAACGATCGTTGTGACGGCAATGCGGGTTGCATGGAGCTCGTGAGGAAAAAGAATAGTAAGATATTAACAACCACGCATGAGTTGCTGTGCCATGACACCGTCAAGCGTGCTGCTACCTCTTTAAACCTGGCTGGTCGTTTCAAACTGCTTCCAACCCTGCGACAGTCTGAGCTGTACCTTAGGAGTTGAGTCCTAAGTTAGGAAGCCAGCTGCCGCAGGACCTAAGCTGCACCTTTAGGGTCACGTCACCGGCCTGGTTACTCCTCGGCGGGACTGATTATCAGATTTTAGTGGCAGACCGCAAAGAGACAGAACCAAATGTATAAAATAAATGTCCAAGATCACGCCTTTCCGTCATCGACGCCTAGCATAGCATACCACACCGCACACCATCACGCGACAAGGGACGGACACTCAGGTGATGCTGCAGCCCACGCTAGGTCGTGCAGTCAGGCGGAATATGCTGCAAGCCGAGGCGAAGGGCCAGGGGATCAACATGAGTGGCGGCCGGGAACGTCTAGCCACAATTAGCTTCTAGTTCTTTCATAACCTGAAGCCTTAGGCAATTGTCCTTGCCGTCATACATCGCAAAAAGCCGTAAAGGCATCTAACCGGCCAATAAAAATGCCCCACATCGCACAAATGCCGGAAATTTTGCCATCCGCCAAGCCGCTTCAGTATTTCACGGAACCGTCGCCCTCCGTAATAATATCTTTAAAGGTCGCCCCGCCAGGGATCATCGGTAGCACGTGCTCAATGTGGGGCACCATCACCTGACAATAGGAGAGCGAGCAAGCATGTAAGATTAGCGATTTTTAGTATGTATAGATGCATATTTATAAATATTCAGGGACGGTTTGGCTCCTCATTTCCCCAAACCCTGGCACACGCCAAGCTGCCGCCGGCATACTTCTATTATTACTACGATTATGATCTTTGATAGGCGCCGCAAGGTATGCAGTGAATGCAACTGAATGCCATGCAATAACCTCGTCAAGTGTTACAAACACCATGCGTATATGGAAATAGCCGGCAAGATAAACGACAGCCCCTTTGGTGCCCTCATGCTCTAAAAAGCATCCATTGGACGCGTCATTTAAGCGCGTTAGCACCCTATGGGAAAAGATAGACGGCCAAGACACGTATTATCACACAACCCCTGTCGACGCCTACCCTTTTGATGTCCATCCCTTTCGCCGCACTCACCTCGAGCAAGTACGGCCCTGGCGTATCCAGCATAGTACGGATTGCCCCGCGCAGGTCTTCCTTGCGGATGACACGCATTGACGGCACGCCGAATGACCGAGCCATGCCCACGAAGTTAGGGTAGATATCCTCCTCGTCACCAGTTGCATGCCACTCGGCTTCGCGCTTGCCCAAGTAGGTGTGCGCTCGGTTGGCCTGCCATACAGGTGCCAGACAACTGAATTATTGCGTCCAAGCAGGGCAGATCACCGCAGACGAGATCTGAGCTTAAGAGTGGTGAAGTTGCTCTTGAGCACCTTCGCAAGGCCTCCAAAAGCGACAGCCATACATGGACAAACACGCATTTCCTGCCAGAACCCTACCAAATCTCCATCATTTGTATTTCCTCGAGTTAAGGGTAAGGTAGGCAGCGCAGCCCTCATATTAAGTTCGGACGGGAAAATATACTGAAGAAATGGCTGCACTAGGCAACCTAAAAACAATTATGGAGATACAACAGCGATGCCTAGGTAAAGTCTGTCTAGCAGCACGCAAGCCTTGAACCCTGCAGTAGGCTATGACACCTTCAATGCGCATACAAGCCGGCTTGCCAAGCGCCCTTAGGTTGCCACTTGTGTACCTTGTAGAAGCGGTCCTCCCATTGCACGACCATGCCCAGATGCTGGTTGTTGAGGATCATGACCTTCACGTCGAGCTTTTCGATGAACACAGTGGCCAGCTCCTGCAGTTTGGATACACCATACATCAAGCTATAGTGCTGCAAAGCGACGAAGCATAGCAATTGCCGGTTAGAAGCCTTGTGCACAGCGCGAACTGACATGTACCTTCATCGTCCGAACCCTCGCTGATGCATGAGGCTACTAAAATTCGCCATGCAAATGCTAGCAGCAGGTGCCTCAGCCGCCTATACCTGGACATTCATGAGGAAAGAGCCGTCACCATCGATGTCTACGACGATGCGTTTCTCTCTCCCTTGCTTGCCGTCGAAGGCTACCGCCGCACCCAAGGCCGCTGGCAGACCGAAACCCATGGAGCCCAAGCCACCCGAGGAAATCCACCGGCGCGGCTCCTTGTATGGGTACCACTGCGCTGCCCACATCTGGTGCTGTCCCACGCCAGTGGTGATGATCACTTCGCCCTTTGTCTCCTCACCCAGGACCTGAAAAAACATGGTAAGGAAACGCCGTCAAGCAAGCGCAGTGTGCCCGCATCAAGCTTTGATTTGGAAGTCCAGTTGATGTATCTGTTCATGTCAAGGTGAGATGTTTTTCACATGCAGTTATTAGTTCCGTTGCAATATCCGCAGTGCACTGGCTCCATGTGCTTGCCCGTATGAGAATGGAGCTATGGCGCGCAAAACGACATGGCATCATGGGCACGCAAAGTGGCTTAGCACGCGAAGTCACACTAACACAATTAAGGTTAGCAATTTCTTGTGCACAGACAATGCACAAATGCAGTGGTAGTCATCTGCCGAGGCAATGTGAAAAGATCAAACACATCCGCGCAGGGCATCTCCTGCAAATCACGACACGAACCTGTATAGCGTACTGTGGCACAATGGCGTCATCACGCTGCGGGTAACGCAATGGAAACTCTGCTCGCTTGGCCGCCAGTTCCGCGCGCCAGGCAACGAAACGGTCCGAAAGCGGTTCCGCCTCAAGCATCCGGTTGAGGTGGCGTAAAGCCTGCTTCACGTCGCCGCACACGGGCACGTGTGCGGTCTTGTTCTTGCTGATCTCGGCCGCATCAATATCTGCGGCACAAGGTACAACACTTAACCACAATCCTAGGTATGCTTCCAAGCGCCGTCCACATCACGTCCTCCACATGAGATTGCATAGCCCTTCCCATCCTGTAGCCTGGGTGGCTGAATGGTCCCTGGGACGTTAAGGGTCCCAGAATTTGCAAGAATATCACCCACAAGCCAAGACTGCCACCCACCCACCGACGTGCACAATGCGGGCCCGGGAGGCGAAGGCGTCCAGGCGGCCAGTGACGCGGTCATCGAAGCGCACACCGAGGGCCACCAGCAGATCCGCCTGATCCACCGCGTAGTTTGCCGCCACGGTGCCGTGCATACCCAACATTTGAAGATGCTACGAAGGGACAATGTCGGCAATACTGTCCGGTAACATGCTTTAGTTTTGGCACTCTATATTTGTGTTCAAATTGGTAGCGACTCGGAGGCTGTATGAAGTAGGCAGGCAGGGTAAGCTCGAAATACCGCAACTCTTTTACCATGAGCAGCCCCATATCGGAGCCCCATATCGGAGTTCAGTATCGAGCACTGTCCGCTGGTACAGCACTTGAGAGCATGAACCGTGCCATATGCCTAGCGAGTAAACTTCAATGCAAAGCTAGACTGTCAGCGCATTCTGCCGGATAACACATGCACTAAGAAATGACCTGGTGCATTCCATCCTGTACGGCGCCGGTATGGTAAGGTACACCCTGCACATTAGATAGGTACGCACGTTGGGGTCTTCCGCTGGCACAACCCCCAGGCCCATAAATGTGGACGCCAGCGGGATGCCTGTGCGGGCTGCGAACTCGCGTAGCTCGTCCCGTGCATCTAAGCAACCACCACCATAATAGATTACGGGCTTGGAGGCGGACTGGATGGCACGGAGCACCGGTATCATTTGGGACTCCTCCACAGGTGGTGGAAGGCGGCTGATGTAGCCTGTATGGGGGAGACAAGATCAACATCAAACACCGTGCTTGGTACAAGCAGAACCTCATGGGCAACAAAACAATACATCGTTCCCAACCCACACTATCACAGCTATCGTGCCGCGAGTCTCTAATCAGCACAGGTCAATAGTTCACAAATTTTAGAAAAAGATCCAGACCAGCGCACCGCCTCCTGTTCGCTGAATTGCCACGGCTACCTCTACACTACCACGTCTAAAAGCAGATTGTGAGGTTTTGGAACCGTGTCCGTTTACAGCGTGGGTCTGTGGCACACCAAGTTTGCGAGAGGAGATCGTAGAGGCTCCCTCCAGCCCCGAAGGGGCTGGATGGGGACACTACTTCTCCGTTTTCTGAGTTTTTTGGGGCACGACGTATGGAAAGAGGCCCCGCAAGGGCTACACGAGGTAGCCGAACGCGTGGAGTGGCTGATGAACAGGCCAATGCCGGAAGGTGTGGTTTCGGAGTTCAAGGATCGGTTGATGAGCGGTTGGAAGCATACGCGTTAGATGTCCAGCCAGACGTGTACCCGTCAGACGGCAAGCAACAAGGAATTCACATGGCGAAGTATAAGCATTGGATGGGTCTGGCGGCCTAGCAAGCGGGCAGGAAGGAGGTGCTCCCGCATATCACAATGTTTATCCCGCGTTCAGCAAATCGCAAGCTTATGCATTTTAGGCTTTGCTGTTGGGCATTGGCGGCTAACAGAGCGCGTAAGGGACGGCGTCATATACCTAGGGAAGAGCGAGTATGCCCCTGCTGCGGCACTGATAGCCATATCGAGGATGAGAAGCACATTTTGCTGGACTGTCCGGTGTACGACAAAATCAGATCTGATATGGATTTCCCACGCAACGAGCACATGTAGGACGCTATGAAGTGGGAACCTGAACGCCTGGCAAGGATGCTGGAACGTATATGGTCCCACCGCAACTCTATCGTTCCCTTTGGTCGTTAGTATCTTTCATCACTTGTTTCGTTGGAAGTGCGAGGTAGGATGGTGCTTATAGGCGATCTGGCAGCCCTTGAGCCCTCGGCTCGTATTAGGGTGGTTTGCAGGTACGGGGAACGCACCCACGACCATGTAACAACAACAACAACAAGGAAAATATTGGTTCCTCAATCAAACCAAACATCAATTCTTTCGCATATGGACGCCACACCATATTTCGTCCAACAATGAGCCTTGATAACAAACCTGTGGCCCGCATACGCACCGGTAATTGACATGGGCGAGTCCCAGTCCGGCACAGCCAGCTGCTGCTGAATATCCTTAGGGACGTCGACCAGCACTGGACCGGGCCGGCCAGTGCGCGCCAGGTAAAAGGCCTCCTTGATAACGCTGCGGGCGCGGTGGGGGTGGACCTCCTTAGCTTTGCGTGCTGTTTTCCCTCAACGGCTCCTTTACATATACTCGGTAACGGCGAAAACAGAGCTCCCCAGGGCCGGCTTTGGCATGGAATTCCAGTGGTAAAGAATCTTCCCGAAACGCGGGCGCCATGCTGTTCCTTGGCCTGGTCCTCAGCCGCGAGGCCAGGCAAAAGTAAATGCATGTTTCGCAATCGAATATCCTGCTTGGACTCCCTACATTCACATTTCTCACTCACCGAGGCAGATCCTTAATGTCAAGCACCAGATAGTTATGCTTAGTAATGGCGCGAGTAACCTCCACAATCGGGGTCTCCTGGAAAGCGTCCGTGCCAATCATCCGCCGAGGCACCTGTTTCACGAGCGGTAACCGTATCATTGCAGCTGCAGCCGAACCCTCGGAAATCAAGGCATGCAGTGCAACTCTCGGTATTAACTGTAAGACACCGCGACAATTCGCGAACACAGCTGTATGGCAGGCTAATCGCTCGAAAACCTTCCATCTCCACGTCAGTTGGTCCCACTGCGTGTCTTTGTGAGCGAGGCAGCTACCATGATGGATGATGGCAATTCATATGGAATGCAAGCGTATAAACTCCTTCTGCAGGCAGTTACACTCGTTTCTTTATGGGCGCCAGTCCCTCCCTCCTCTGTCCTTACCTGGCCGGTGATCGCCACAAGTGGAATGCTGTCCATCATGGCATCGGCCAGGCCAGTTACCAGGTTGGTGGCGCCAGGGCCCGAGGTCGCAATGCAGACGCCCACACGGCCGGAAGCCTTGGCGTAACCCTCCGCAGCAAAGATTTCACCCTGCGGTTAGAGGCATACCTCAAACCCGTGGGCAAGATGTCCGTTATCTACAATGACCACTAAGCCCAACACCCAGGGCCTGCATATGCGCGCAGAGAGGCGATGCAGACGCGTTCCTGTCAATGAAGATATCCTGGGTAGAAGTTCCTTTGCCAGGATACTGACTATCAAGCAAAACATAAATACCATTAGCATACGCGCTGTATGGCGATACGCTACACGTGAACGGCTGCACCTTCCCGGTCATTTACAGACTGGAACATCCTGCTGCTTGTGTACCTGCTCATGGCGGCAGAGCACATTTGTAATGCGGTCTGAACGAGTGAGAGCCTGATGAATCTCCATGGAGGCGCCGCCTGGGTACGCAAACACGTTGTCCACGCCCTCGCGTTCCAGGCACTGGACAAGGATATCGGCACCTTTGCGCGGCTCCGAGCCGAATCGATCAACCCAGTCCGCTGGACCTGCAAACGGTGTAGAGGGTCGGATGGCAAGAACACACAAGGGGCCGCAAGGTGGGTTTACCACCAAACTCTTAGGTTACGCAATTATGACACCTCAAGGGCAAATGTGAATTCCAATGCAACTAGATGGGTCGCAGCACAGACTTTTCTTTTCCGTGAGCGTATCTGCAACGGGAACTTACTCTCCTTCGCCAGTGCAGCCTGGGCCACCTCCTTCGCACGCCGGACCTGTGTAACCCGATCGGTGTTATGCACCGCGCCAAAAGGGAACGACCTTTAAGAGCTCCTCATACACACCTCTTCAGATTGCATGCGTCGGGCAGATCCATCTGCAAGCTTAGCGTAGGCGGTCACGCATACACGGGCGGGCCTGCGTGCACCCGAAAACAACTTTCACTATTCCAAGCAGGACCTTACTATAAGTGGCCATGCCCCAACTCCTATCCAGACCTGGCTGCCTGACGGCTGGCCGCAGTTGAATAAGGAAGCAGAGCCTGTGGGATTCGACACCACCAGCACCCGTGTCAACAATGGTTGTCAGGAGGATGCCTTGTGTGACAAAGAAAACATAGTCCGTAGCACCTTATGCGGAAGAAGCAAGACAGGGTGCTGTATCGGAGTACCGCAGCCGCGCGGAGGTGCAGCCGTCGGGCAAAAACGTAAAGCCATATTTCTTACTTCAGTCCTCTATTACGTTCAAATGTAAAAGAAAATTTCACTTGAAGTGTAACTGGTACTTGTTAACTGAGGATTCAGCACCCGGGCCTTATGGCAATAACAGTTAACATAACATTGGCCCTTCGCGCACGCCACGACAACACCTATGTGCGAACACGACTTCGATATTTTGTCAATTCATCCTAGCTGACAGTGCTTGGAGGCCACATAATGTCAACCAGAGTCTGCGAACGTTTTCGGTCCAACTTTTTAATCTTGACTGTTGTTGTTTAGTAGGTAGATAAACGTTGGTGGACACTACCGAGATACCGTATTGCCACGATATTTTTGTGACACGCAATTGGTATGGCGTCACCAAATGCGTGTCTGTGGAGAAAGCTCTATTGGCAGATTTTTTTGCCCGTCGCCAAAATAAGTGTCACCAATACACCGTACACCGCGTTTAAACATGCAGGATACCGGCCAGAACAGGTCCGAATTCTCAATCTAACTCAGTAATAAGTTATATATATAGTTTTCCACTCAAAAAAAGGCTTTCTGACAGATTTTCCATGAGCTCGCTCCAATGGCGTCCAAGAAGCCGAAGCAAGTGTTACTCACAGCTCTACTGCCCAGGCTAGGCCGCAACCGGGCGAGAGCAGCGAGGGGGAGTCGGAGGAGTCGGAGGTGGAAGAGGAGGCGGTAGTGCAGTTGGCGGAGGCCCGTGCTGCCAACAAACGGCAGATTAGCAAGCCTGCCCGTTATCGCTGAGACGTTCACGCCTGTATATTGGTCGCTTTCCACACATCCTCACTCATTAAGTAAATTATGGTAGGTGCAGGGGACCGCGGGTCAACGGTTCCATACGTTATTTCAAGACTGACGGCCTGAGGGCGTCATAACAGTTTTGCTTGAAGGGAGGTTTCGGGATTTGCGGCAGAGGGGACTTGGGGGTTTTGCAAGGGGGCCAGCTCTGTGGTGCCTAACCTGTTTTGTTTGGTTGACAGATTGATTACCTTGCGCTTCATCTACGTGTATGTTTCCTCTCAGAGCAACGAACGAATGAACACAGTAATAATGCTGCGGTTTCTGCTCGGGGCCTCCCTGGAGCGTCGCCAAACTGGGTGTCACAACTGCAATTATGTCCGGGACTCGTCACCAAAAATGCAAATCATTAGCATAATTCCGGCTATGATTTTCGAGCCTTCCCCAAAAGCGTGTCACAAAAATATCGTGGCAGTACGGTAGTTGTCTTCTGTGGCTGCTGACAACTTAGCGTGACTAGTTGGCAAACTTCGAAAGATTTAGCCATCACGTATTTGATGCTGGATTTGGTTTCTGGGCAAGTAGATGTTTTAGATACCCAGGCGACAACCCGTGTACGAGGGTCGACACTTGTTGGTGCCTTGTCGCAGATGCATTCACGGACGCGATATCGTTTAGTGTGATGGTGTTTCACTAGCTGCACTAAGGAACGCCGAAACCAAAATGGTTTTCGTATTTTGAATGTTTTAGCGCCAGGTATTAATTGCTGCTAATTGTCAAGGTCTGCAAGGAAAATATGGATCGTAGGCTTTTCCTGGCAGCCCTCACGGGCTACAGCCTTCTGAGGCTGTCGGTGTTGGGCGTGCGCAAGTCAACGCGGCGTTTGCAGGAAGGAAAAAAGATAGCTGCCCAGATCAAAGGTCTGTGGTCAGAAGGCACAAACCAGCTCCTAAAAGTTGCCCGCCATATAGTTAGTGCTAGGTTTGCAAGTTAATGACAGGTCTGAGGTCCCATTAACTTTGTGACGCGCTAGTGCGGGCTTAGTGTACGGGGTGTTTCCACTAGGCCTTACGGTTCTCCGCCAGGAGTGCCCCAACCTCCAATTTGTTTGATGAATATTTGTTTCTATCATTAGTTATATCAATATACGCTTTTAGGACGGTGAGAGACGAGTCCAGGACGAAGAACATTCGAACATAGTGTTAGTGTTCGGCCAAGTGGAAACACCCTGTAAGCCCGAAGTTGGGGGCTCCGACACAAGCCCAACCAACATTTTCGCTGTACACGCAAGGCTGCATCTATAGTGAAAGGGAACGAGGCACCCCCTTTAGCCTGATCCCGCCTGATCCCCTCCTAACCCTGGCCGGCCGGGACCAGCATCACCTAATCTCCACCTTCAAGCCACTCTCCGCCATCGCTTTCGCACCTCCTCTCCACTCTCACAAGCCACCTTCGCCGTCTCTACTCTGATGCCAGACAGCACAGAACCTATTCCCCTCTCTTGGACGGGCCCCAAGGGCATACACACGAGCACGCGAATGCACATAGCCCAGCTCCACAACTCCCCTTGCTAGACCACGCAACCCTAGGCCAGGACACTACCATCTCGCCCAGCCCTCCACCTGCCCAGAGCCTCCCTGCTCTCCTCAATCGCCCTTCCCACCTATGCTTACTCCTGGCTCTCTCGCCCTCTCCCTCATCCTCCCTACATAAAAGCCCCTGACCCGACTCTGGGACGGCTATTTAGGCCGTGATTTCCACCGGTGCTGCAGACTACACTCGCTCCTGCACGACTGCCAGGATGGGGTCTCCAGCACTGCGACCGAACGCCGGGGTGATGGCTGCTGCTGTCCCGCCATCGTTATCGATCCCATCTATCCCTGTCGCCGGTTTGCTGCTCGGACGCCGCACGCGCCGATTTCTGTAGCGGATAGCGCCGCTAGCGCAATATGGCATATCCCAGGGGTCCTACTCACACCCGGATAGCCCTTGTGCGAGCCAGAGCTTCAAGCCGGGTAGTGGTGATTCCTATTGTTGTGTTAAGGGTGTAATACTCCCTTTCTATCTGTTCCCGAAAGGCGAATGCGGCTGGACAATCTGAATACGGCGTATGCGGCTGGGCAATCTGAAGTTTAAATTTTTATATTTAATTTTCCACTACATTGCATTTAACGTTATTTTCCGCTCTCCATATTCTGTGTACATCGCAAATTCAGTACCAGCGTTACAGATACAACCAACACCCCGTCTACTTCTAGGGACACGAAGGATACTCGCAGGAGGATTACATGGAAACCTTCAGAAAATTACTTTAAAAAGTTCGCAAAGTTCATATTCATGGCACCAAAGGCCACATGGCATAGAATACACATTTCATGTGAGCCGACCAAACGATCCTCTTAAAATCTAGTTTATGGCTACGATCCTGCACACGTCCTGCTCTTTCCCTGCGGTTCACGAAGTCAGCTGCTACACATCCTGACTGCTAGCACCCCGGACCCTATCCCGCCAGTGCAGCAAGACTGGCGTTATTCGCAATAGACTACTTAGTCAACCTCCTCCATGCGGCTGCCCTCGCCAGCGCCTGCATCTTCCTCCAGGGGGGGGAGGTCATCATCCTGCAATACCTCTTCCACGTCCTCATCAATGGACAGCCCCAGCTTGATCATGCGGTGGATGCGAGAAGCAAACGTATTCGGCTCGTCCAAGCTGAAGCCAGAGCTGAGCAGCGCAGTCTCAAAAAGCAGCAGAACGAGATCCTTCACAGTTTTGTCACTCTTGTCGGCGTCACTCCGCTTCTTCAGCTCCTGCACGCGAGAATCAGCGGCAGTGAGATAACGTGCGCTTAGCAGTGTCATTTTTACAAACATTTTAAAACTTACACTCATAATTGGATTCTCCGGATTAATCTCGAGAGTCTTCTTCGAGGTCATGTAGGCCGCCATACTGTTGTCACGGAGGGCCTGCGCCTTCATGATACGCTCCATGTTGGCGGACCATCCGTACTCCCCTGTGACAAGGACACATGGCGAGTCTACTACACGGTGGCTGACGGTGACCTTCTCGACCTTGTCGCCCAGGATGTCCTTCATGAGGCGGCAAAGAGGCTCAAACTGGCTTGCCAATTCCTCCTTGCGCTTCTTCTCCTCCTCGCTGTCGTCCAAGTCAAGACCCTCCTTCGTGCAGCACACCAGCTTCTTTCCTGCATGCGCGCATTGGTGAATGCATTAACAGCGATAAGTGCTTAACCCAGCGGAAATCGTAGGGGCAACGTCGAATGACATCGTGTGGTATACTATACGATAACGGTGGCGAAGAGTTGCCGAGAGGGTGCGGAAATTGTACCGGGAACGCACTATTATGTTTCTTACCACCTCATCTGCGATGTGTGCACAACCGTGCCTCTCGTCCACTACAGATGCTGGTGCTAAGTGCTTAGCGCCTGTCGCGATCGCGATCCGATGAACAAAGCAGTGAAAAACTCACCGTCATATTCCTTGAGCTGCTGCACAGCGTACTCGTCGATGGGGTCGACCATGAACAAGACCTCGTAACCCTTCTTCTTGAGACGCTCCAGGAAGGGGCTGTTCTCCACTGCCTTTCGACTTTCTCCAGTGATGTAGTAGATTGACTTTTGGCCCTCCTGAGAGAGGCGTATGAAAACTTTATCAATACAGCAGAATTCTTTTGTCGCTTTGAAGTAGGCAATCTTCTCCTATTCCTGACACAAATCACACAATCTAGCACAGCGGGGCCAGTTACCTTCATACGGGTTACGTAGTCTTTTAGGCTGGTGAGCTCCTCGCCGCTCTTTGTCGAGTGGTACCTAAGCAGTTGGAAAGATATGAAACTTAGATGTAGTCACCGTACAATTTTGATTAGCTCAATCAACTAGGGGCATGACAATTGCAGAACGGATAGAAACCAACCTCTACATACGATCATCCCGCACTTACCGAAGGAGGTCGGCCAGCTTAGCACGGTTTTGGGAGTCCTCGTGCACACCCAACTTTAGGTTCTTGCCGAACGCCTCATAGAATTTCGCGTAATCATCCTTATTCTCAGCAACCTCTGCGAAAAGCTCCAGGCACTTCTTTACGATGTTCTTCTTAATGACCTACGAAGATGTAAACAGGGAGAGGACGTGCAAACCTAACATGAAGGACAGTTCAGGTACAGATAAACTAGTGGAAGACAGAGCCGTCTCTGCATCTTGATGCACCATCCAGAACCTCATGCATGTATCTACAGGAATCCTACCTTGAGGATTTTGTTCTGCTGCAGCGTCTCGCGAGAAATGTTAAGAGGCAGATCCTCGCTGTCAACGATGCCCTTCACGAAGTTCAACCATTCGGGAATCAGCTCCTCGCAGTTGTCCATGATAAACACACGGCGCACATACAGCTTGATGTTATTTGGCTTCTTGCGCTGGTCGAACATGTCGAAAGGAGCACGGCGTGGCAAGAAGAGGATACATTTGAACTCCAGTTGACCCTCAACGCTGCAATGCACAGGGGGGATTTCGAAGTTCAAGTGTTTGTCAGATGATGTTTGTCAGCACACCCTCCCTACAAATTTCATAAATATCAATGAACTCCGCAATTTTGCAACAATCGGCATCGCATCTCGAACGATTATCCCCTACCTGAAATGCTTCACCGAAAGGTAATCCTCCCAATCGTTGCTAATCGACTTGTAGAACGCAGCATACTCCTCCTTAGTAACCTCGTCAGGGTTGCGCATCCTGCATGCATGAAAATTGTCAGAAGTCACAAGTTTAGCGGGTGCACGTATACAGTATTATGTGATTCCAAGTATACCCACGAAATACTGTGGACACGTAACCGATCACACGCAACTCAGGAAGGTTATAGCTCCTGTTATGCTTGTGTTGGAAAGTTTGGCTTAAAGCAAAATACTCACCAAATAGGCTTTTGCTTATTCAGAAGAGACCACTCGTGCTGCACCTCCTTAACCTTCTTCTTTTTCTTCTCTTTCTCCTCCTTGACCTCCTCAACCTTACCCTCCTCGTCTGCGCCACACAACATACCAAAGTAGCGCCTCAGGATGGGTATCAGAATCTGTAGTCCGTGTCAGGAACCCTAATTGTAACGGACCATTAGCAAACAAACGACATAGCCTTACCCTCCTTGACCTCCTCCTCATCGTCAGACACCTCCTTGTCGACTGTCTTCTCAGTCCACAGAGAAATTGGATAGCTAATGAACTCGCTGTGCTTCTTGACAAGGTCCTTCAGACGTCGCTCCTCCAGGTACTCCTTCTGGTCCTCCTGCACCATTTAGGGGCCAGAAGAGGATACATATGAAACACATGACGCCAAGCGTACAAACCGTGTGCAAGGGCCAAGGGGGGGAAAGCTCCATTACGATTCCTCGGGGGTCCCCATTCCGTACGGGATGCCTCACCTTCAAGTGCAGGATGATCTTGGTGCCGCGGCCAAGTGGCTCGCCATCCGTATCGCGGCGAATGCTGAACGAGCCGCCGGCTTGGGATTCCCACACGTACTGCTCATCGTCATTATGCTTCGTCACCACTGTGACCTTATCAGCCACGAGGTAGGCCGAATAGAAACCGACGCCGAATTGGCCGATCATAGACACATCGGCACCAGCACTCAGTGCCTCCATGAATGCCTTGGTACCAGAGCGTGCGATTGTACCAAGGTTGTTGATCAGGTCCGCCTTGGTCATTCCAATACCGGAATCGATGATAGCAAGTGAACCATCGCTCTTGTTAGGGACCAGGTGAATGTAAAGCTCCGGGTTGCTATCAAGGACCGACTTATCGGTAAGGGACATATAGCGGATCTTATCCAGGGCATCGGATGCGTTCGAGATAAGCTCGCGTAGGAAAATCTCCTTATTGGAATAAAAGGTGTTGATAATGAGCGAGAGCAGCTGGTTAATCTCTGCCTGAAAGGCAAAGGTCTCCACCTCCGGAGCATCTACTGTCGTCGCCATGATCGATATATGAATTTCTTAGTATGCCGAGAAAGGTTGGCACTGCAGTAAGGATGGTAGTGCACTATGATCAATGACACTGATAACCGCTACGACAGCGTGCGCCGGCATTAAAAGGTTTTGGGGGGATGGTTCTGGAGGTCAGCCGTACGGGAGCCCGCGCTCTAGAAAGTCTGCGAAGCGTCGGGGGTGGTTAGCCCAGAGGTTGCGAAAACCGCAGCGAATCCATTGGATGTTTCCATTACCCAAGCTGATACCTTTAACATCACGGTCTTCATCGTAAGCGTATAGCTTTCGCATAGACTTATATGGTTCAAAAGATGTCGATGATGTCATGAATACCATCGCTGTTTGTTTGGAGGTATATGTACCATATCAGCGGTTAGGTGCGCATTTCCCAGTCACCAGACGCGAGGTATCTGCGGTGGCATAGTATTGCAGGGCACACAAGTAAGCACATGGGGTAGCATAAGGAAGCACTTGTACTTATACTAAGAATGGTTTGTAAAGAAGATTGCAAATCGTTTGCCTCTTCATTTGGGGCATGTGCAGCAAGGGACAAGAGAGCAGAAATGATTGGCAGATGTTGGTAATTATTGGCAGTGCCCATTTTACCTGCATGGATACACGGACAAGGGAAACGATGGAACACACACAAAGGTTCTCCTTTTTGAGTTGGATTGCACCCCTAGGCTTCTCTGTTCTGTGTTCTCTGTTCTCTACAGCACTTTCATGGGGCTTCAACTGGCTGCACTTTTCCCAAACTTCTCCCTGCTGTTGCACCTTAAGCATGACAGGGATGCAAGTCAGAGTGTTTGCCTTACACTTCACGGCCTTCGAACGATCTTTGGCAGCATTGAAGTACATTGCCAGCTGTGTCCCTCCTCAGATAAAGTTGTGAGGATCTCATGCTATTATTATATATATCCTGCAGTTGAATCCATGGTTTAGCGCCTTTCCGCATCAGACGATTTGCTAAGGCACGCTGGTTGTCAATGCTTACATCACCGAGCTAAAGTGTGCACGCGCTGGGCACCTGGGGTTTTGGATTTAGTGGGCTGGATTCCTTAATGCCGTTTCGTTTTGGGCGGGGCCCTAGCGCGAAGCGCCAAGGGGGCCCTCCCTCTGTAGGATTGCCCGGCGTGTGGCCGGACCAAACATAATATCTCGCCCGGCTGAAACGCGTTATTGGTACTATATTGCATTCTCTATTGCAAGGTATCTCGCCTGTTGCCAACAATGATCGTATGAGCACAAACAAATTTGGCTGCCTTCATTCACCGAGCTCAAAGCCACATCAACGCCTCTCGGGCTAAATGTAATCTCAAAAGGTGCCGCGTATCTCATAACCCAATTCTGAGATTACGGCGTATGATAACTCGAACACCCAGCTTGTGTTACCATTTGCCCGCAAGGGCATTCCGACTTGCCATCAGCAGGCCGACAAAAATGCTTTCAGTTCTCCATGAGGTACGCATGCTGTTCGTTTGTACAGTTACTTTGGCCAATGGCATTGTGCTGCGGCGGCTGTGGGGCGGATTGCTGAAGCCGCTGGCGCTTCGGAAATAAACATAAGACAGCACATGAAAGTGCTGCGGGCTTTGGGGAAGTGTATCGAGCTAGGCTTTGAGGGGGCCGCCAAGGGCGCGTGAGCAGGCGGGCCAATGCCTGAAGGGGCGCCGTAGGCAGTGTGTACGGTGCTGTACGGCGCTGTTTTCCGTGTGTATTATGGCTGCGGCACCAGACCGCAAAGCCAACAGGCTGAGGGCTGGCAAGCTGCGATTGTGTCTGCTGAGCGTTGAGCAGCCGGCCTGGACCGCGGACTTGGCGGCCGAGCCCCTGCTGTGTGCCGGTAACGGCACCTCAGACTCATACGCTTACGCCCAAGCAAGGGGCTGTCGGTGGCAGGTCACGGACCTCCCGACTACGTGTAACGGCCAATGACTCTTAGCCGTGTCTGCTAGGTTACAGAGAGACACCATCTCTTCAACAGGTTATGAGCCCCGGCTTCCTGCCTCCCGCGCTCTGACAAGCATAGCTCCCACGGCATCAGCACTGCTGCAACTAGCACGGCTCCCACCATGTTGACACTACCCTAGCTACCGGCCTGTACGGATGCAGGGAGCCCCCGCCCTTTTTCCGGCTTCGAGGAAGCCGACACCCGACGCTAACTCTTTCAAATTGGGGACCCCCAATCCTCCACGCAATTTAGCTAGCAAGAAAGTGGATAGCGGAGGCCTAATCCTCCGTTGTCCAAGTGGTGCCCATGTGGTGCCCAAATGGTGTCCAAGTGGTGCTCCATGTACTCCCTTGCGACGCGTGTCCTAAGTCCCCATGTTCTCGTGGTGTTCGCCGCTTTTACGTGGTCGCTAAGGTCCCTCAAATCAGCCAATAAAACGCTGCTTTAACACAACCTAGGCTTCGTTTGTCATGCGGCGGATTTCCAACACGTTCATAGGAAGCCATACGCAAAGCCTCAACTGTGCCTCAACTGTACCCACGTCGAGGAAATCGGGTAAGGGGGGTAACGTGTCTCTGCGTTCAGCAAACGTTCGCCGGTCAACGTTTAGTAAGCGTTTCGACCACGACCGTTCACACAATGTAATGCTTGCCAATGCAAGGCCCATCATCAGAGGCTCGCCTAGGGTCTTTTCCATCAGTCCTACTTGCAACGGCTCAGCCGTACTGCCACGGGAGCACCTGGTGCGCGGGGAGTCTTGCAGGTTGGTAGAATCACGTCTGCATGGAGCCAGTCGCTCGCGCCGGGTGCGGAGCCGCTCAAAAGAAGAGAAGTGCTCGTGCGTACGGATACGCATGAAAAGTTCTGTCAAAAGCCGGGACTCGCACCGCAACGGTTGGGCTGCTCCAGGCTGTAGCAAGACAACTGACAGCCGAAGCTCGAATTCGATCTAAGACAAGTTCGGCCTGCAATGAAACCTACTTCTCCTTTCGGTGTGTCCCCACGAGCCAGTTTAGGTGTGTTACATCCACGTTAAGTCCAACCACCTGGTCTGCACGAAGGTGACTGTGCTCAATTGGCAAAGGCGGTACAACATTTAAGCCGCAATACAGTGCTTGTGCTTGCCATATGATGATGCATGGTAATTGTGACCTGGCCTGTTGCAGTGTACGAGTCTTGTCACGGTGCAACAGTTTTGTGAAGGCTAAACTGGCTCTAAACCGGTTAGCTAGCACGTGGGTTAATGTATGTGTAGTTGCGATTATGTTAAGATACAGTGTAAGCGGCAGAACTTTGGCATATAAATCGGTTACTTTTCCGTAGCTTACTTGTCACTCTGCTGCATGCTGGCCGGTTGTATCTTCGGATACACTTGCCGACGGACTGCATTCTGTATTTCATAGGCCACGCAGATCTCATTACACACGCTACGCTTACCACATACTGAAGAAGCGCACCTATAGTCGCTCTCAACAAATTACCACAGCTATGGCATCCGCAGAAGCTCTAGCAACTCTGCGCGAGTTGCAGTCGCGCCCGGATAATAGGGTGAAGTTGCATTCGGGCTTCCTAGGTAAACACCAGATTTTTACTGGTAACTATCCTATTATCCCCATTACAGGTTTGTTCAGATTGTGAAATGAAGAACCCGCAATGGGCCTCAGGTATGCATGTGATTTACTTCGTCTTGGAGCTGCGCGCATGATCGGGACTAAAGTAAGCCAGGGTGCGGAATTGCTGCCTTGCTCCTGATTAAAATGCTTTTGCCATCTTGCAGTATCATACGGCATATTCATGTGCCTGGAATGCAGTGGACGACATCGGGGTTTGGGTGTTCATATCAGCTTCGTCAGGTGCGCGTCTGCTGTACGCGCTGCTCATGTCATGCACAAACCTTATCTTAATTTGTTCATTGCCGTTGCAGATCGGTAACGATGGATTCTTGGTCTCCCGAGCAGCTAAAGAAAATGCAACTAGGTGGCAATGCTAAGTTGAACGCCTTCTTAAAGCAGTACGGAGTGGATAAGAGCACGGACATCAAAGAAAAATATAATACTCGCGCGGCCGAGGTGGGTGGTGGGCTTGGTGAAGCCCTTTCCGTGTACGTCAATACACCTCACTGCCAGGATCCCTATCGCTCAATGTACAGTTTTACCGCGAGAAGTTGCGTGCTAGTGTGGAGGGACGAGAATACACGCCGCCGCCACCGTCTGAAGTGGGGGCCCCGGTCCCGGCCGCCAGGACAGCTATCCCGAAGGCGCCAGCGACAAACCGCAAGGATGATGCCTGGGGTGACTGGGGTGATCAGGCGGCTGACGGTGGAGCCTCGGTGAGGACACTAGCAAACACTGCCGGCTAAGTTGTCAAGGGAGGGGCTTTGTGCGGGATTGTTTTGTAAGGGCGGGTCGTATGTACACTTGGTAGGCCCGGGGGAGATGGTATGCTGCCAGGATCTTGCCGCAGCGTGAAACATTCCTATGTTTTTCCTGAAGATACTTATGATCTGCATAATCATGCTGGAAGGGTTGTCATGTCCCCACTCTGTTTCCGGATGCAGGCGGCATCGAGCGGATTTACAAGTCGCAGCGAGTATACCCGGGCGCAGTTGGAAGCATCTGCTGCAGGAAAAGAGTCTTATTTCGCTCGGAAGATGCAGGTGTGCGCCTAAAGATGCACGCACGAAAATCGCATAAGGATGCAGGAATCGATAAGTTGAACTCAAAAGACCGGGGGCTCGGTAAATCAGGTTGATCTGACCCGCTGCCGCATGCAAGATGCTAGCTCTTAAAGCCGTCAGCAAATCAAGCACAGCATCAAAATCCTGTGCAGGATTGCTGGGTTGTCGTTAGGCAGCCAGTCTTGCTAAGTGGTTTACTATGTAAAGCTTTTGCAGGACGGCGAAATGCTCGGGGAAATAGCAAGCTGTATGTATTCTGCGAACAGCCGGCGTCTGTAGACACAGCTGGGAATATACTCGCCGCTATGCATTTGCAGGAGAATGCCTCCCGGCCTGAGGGTGTCCCTCCCAGCCAGGGTGGGAAGTATGTAGGGTTCGGCTCCGCACCACCTCCTCGCCTCAAGGCCCAAGGTGGCGTGGATGACTTGACCCAGTTATTGTCGTCTACGTTCACCACGGTAACAAAAGCTGCCGAGACTGCAGCCAAGACGGCTACGCAGGTTGTTAAAAGGTACGGGAATATGGTTAGAATTTATCATGCATGATAGCCTAACCATCTTGGAAGTGGAACTGTTAGGAGCACGTCCGTACACGCAACCGATAGTTGTAAGGTCGCAGTAACAGTTGCAAATGCCTTGCAGGGAAAATGACAGTAGACTGCACAAGCAGAATTGCGGTTATGCACGCACAAAATTCATACTTCACCTAGGCTCCATGAAACCGAGTTTACAGCGTAAAAAAGTTTTTTCTGAGCCAGTTGGACGCTGCATTTTGGAATGAGCCAGTCCAGATCTTCGACCCCAGGTTTTCGACATAAGATCAGTGTTTCGAAACCCGATTGGTGGATTCTGTTTGAAGTTTTGGGAATGGCCTAAGAAAGATGACGTTTTGTAGAATCGTCCATGACGCCTTGCACCCCTGCCCTGACGTCTCGGCCAATGCATCATGCAAACTACGAGCGCAGCGGCTCGGCACAGTTGAGCCAGACATTGCAGGAGAAACAAGTCGGGGAGGCCCTGAGCCACAACGCCAAAGTTATTAGCGAGAAAGCAGCGCACGCAGCGCAGGTAAGAGAGGGCTTGGGAGCTATGTTGGTAGGCTTGCAGACCGAAATGTGTAACCGGCTGTCCATTATGAAGCATTTCTCTCCATTATTACCCTTTCATGATTGCGTTGCACGGGATCATCAACGTCCAGGCGGCAGTCGCATTCCAAGTGTAATAGTGCACCGTCATCCTAGGAAGTAGTACAGCCGGGCCCAGCTGCCATATTACAGTGTGCTCGAATCTGGCTTCTGCGCGTCATGAAAATCTGTTTGGAAACATATCTGTCTGTGCACTTCTCGAAGCTCCTCTACGAGAAGCCAAGCATTTAACCTAGGCCGTTACGGTTTGACTTGAATGGCCTTGCCTTAACACTTATCCAAGGAAAGCTGGCAAGCGTTACCCTTACATTCCAATGGCCCCGTAATTGGTCGCGTTTCGTAACGTTGCGCTAGAAATGTGTAAGGTTGACTTCCGCGCGATAATATCCAGCGCATCGAGCACAGCGGCATTGTGCAGTCTAACAGACTCGAAAGGCGCCATGTTGCCATGATTTTAATACCGTGGTTTAGCAAGTGGACCAAATTCGACACCTCAGGAGAGTCTGTGGCTTTCCTCCCTTTGCTCTCCAGTCTGGCTTTGCGGCCCTGAGCGGGTTGTATGCTAAGGTGGCGTCGACGGTGGAACATGCGGCACGACAGCAAGGCATTGCCGTGGACCTCGGCTCCCAGCGGGCTGCGGTGGTGGCATCAACCAGCAGCGGCGCTGGGGCAACGTCGAGCAGTGTCGCACAGGGTCGCTGGGGTGGGTGCCGTGACGATTGCACAATGACTGCTGCAATAGCTCTGTTATCCATTTGCCATCCGCGTAACTCTTGCACGCTTTGGGAGATTTGCCATCTTCTAGGCGGCCATTGGTCACAATGAACCCGTCACTTCAACACATTTACATTTATAAGCAGTAAAGTTGGAGATATCGCTGTGACTTGCAGGCGACAAGTCTGATTATGCAGCACTGCCCACGAGCTCGCAACAGCTCAACTCTGCTCAAATCCCGTCTAGCTCCTGGCAGAACCGTCGAGCAACCAGCCGCTCAACCCCTTCGGCGGGCGAAAAACAAGATGGTGGAAGTTTTTCAGGCTTTGACGCGGAGGAGGCCGATGGCGATGGTGAGCAGGGATCTTTGTGCCAATATTCGCCTAGATGTTTGCGTTGCAATTGCACGACCTGTACATGTTTTGTACTTGTCCGTAGCTCAGCACCTTTCACGTTGTGCATTTCTACTTGCGTGGCCGTGCAGGTTGGGGTGATTGGGGCAAGGATGGAAGCAAGGCGTCCGCATCGACCCGCTCCTCCGGCCCTGAACAAATAATCCCCGCCGCGTATACAAAAGCAACCGGACCCGCACACAAGTCGAAGAGCATGCCCGTGCTGAACAACGCCGTCCGGGATTCGGATGGAGAGGAGGAGTGGGGAAAATGGTGACCGCCGCGGCAACCAGGGCTGGCAGGGCTGAAGTGTGAAGGTGCAGGGCGATTCATTTGCAGCTTTGGGGTTCACGTTCACTCCGTGTGGTGCAGGGCAGGATGCCATGGAGCTTTGACCGTTGGCTTCATATTTAGTGACCGCATTTTGAGGTTCCTACGGATTTTATTTGGATGTGTCTTGCTGCCTGATGTCTATGATCTCATGGAAGGCTGTTGATGGTCTCAAGGTCACATGCTTGCCCTGTGGAATTCACATACACATGTTTCTGCGCATATGAAGCTTCCCTCCATGGTACGGCATAGCAGGAGTGCCCACTTGACCTGGGCATCAGCGTACGGGCGCAGGTGAAATTGGTGCTGGTTTCGCTTCGTGGGCACCTTATATCGACATCATTGTTCGCTTAATACCCACTTGGAGATGTAGGGGACCCACCCCTGGAATGTTGGCGGCCTATGCCGTTTGCCAACCTTAGGCCACAAGGCCACTTGTCAGATGCTTCATGGGCTCATCGGCTGTTCCTAAGCCTAGCTGATGCGTGGCCTGAAGTCGTTAAGCCAGCCTTGTATGTATGACATGGTGCTCGACGCTGTTTGGACCGCGAGGGGGAATAGATTAGTCAGGTTTTCATGCAAGATAGGGGAAAGTTAGTGGCATACAAATCTTTCCATCGCAACAGCTGATTTCGTCGAATGTGACCATAGCCCGTCAAGGTGGTAAGCGACTCTGTAGCAAAACGTGGCCAGCATGGTACTTGACGTGCTAGGAAAAGAAAGCACTTGCCTATATGGGTCATTCGTGCGTATGGTGGGGATTTCTGTGTTGTATGCGACCGTTTGCTGCCGCAGCCCCGTTCCAGTAAATGCAGCACTCCTGCATCGCAAGAGCAGTTTCCTTTCCGTTAATGGAATTTGGTTATTGAGCTTAGCTCCTACAAGCCTATATTGTCACAACAGTTTTTGTTATAATGTTTACCGTGCGTTTCCGTGCGGTCTTTCGGGATGTCATGCATCTTCACTGCACCTCCTTCCATATGGAATCGAGGTCACCAGCTCCCCTAGCAAGCGTAGTCATCTAGGTTGTGGCTCATAACTCATGTAGCCAAGCTTCATTAGGTTTCAGCCAAGCTTCTCATGGCCGCCCCTTTTCGCAAACGGCAGCCAAACCAGCAGCGGCCACGGCCCCAGCTGTCTCCAGCGCCTGCTTGCACGGAAGACCTGCGGAGCACACGCGGACAGCCGCATCCTCATCCGCCGCCCCAGGTGCAACTGCACCCTCATTGCAAGTCGTCAGTTAGACCCAAAACCTTGACCACAAGGGCAAGGCGGACTGTTAAAGGCTAACCCTTGCACCTTACGCCTAAGTTTCAAGTAGTGAATGGAGATATTTGTCCGGGGGAATCCTCGCTCATGTCGGGCGTCCGAATCTGGGAAGCAGGTGTTACGTTGACTTCCCTGCGACATTTCCAAACCTCGCTAGGAGCGTCCTCTGAATTTCGGAGCGCACTCCGAGTCGCGATTTTCCTCTAATATCCTGATGAACGATTTCAGTCAGTTCATGCTTAAAGCATGATTAGCATCCATTTGATGGCTGGGAAATATTCCAGCCTTCCGACAGACTGACTGCCACGCTACAAATGTAATAATATGGATTCAGGTCCTCCACTTGAAAACCTATAAATCAAAAGCGGCATGTGGGCATAACGGTTTTTCCAGAGATTTTTAGAGCTATGAGCCAGTGCCCACCTCCCGCCTTTGAGCGCGGTGGGGAGACCAAATATGTTCCGCTACGCCAACCTTGTTGGGAGGCGGCTCACCAAATTTTGTGAAGACAATATGCTTCGTGCCGCTAGCCAGGCGGGTTGTAGGCATGGTTTCGGCACTGAGCACCACCTATTCACGCTGCGGCATCTCATTCCTAAGCACACGGCGGCCGGAGCTAAGCCGCTTATCATCATGCAAATTGACTTTAGTAAGGTGTTTGATTCGGTCGACCATGAGACGCTCTGGCGGTTCCTTGAGTCGTACGGGCTGCACGGTCGTATCCTCAATTCACTGAAGACAAGCTATGCAGACGTGAAGGTTCGTGTCAAGCTGGGTAGTCAGTTGGGGCCTGAATTCTCCGTGGGGCGCGGCGTAAAGCAAGGGTGCCCCCTTATTGTCACCCTTTTTGGACTATTCATTGAGGTGTTTGCTCATTACATCGAGGCCCACGATACCGACTGCCGTGTGCGCCTTCCTGACCGATGGAACATCCTCCGCGAGCAGGGTGTAAGCCTGGCGTGCGGTGAGCTCACCAACTTGCTTTTTGTCGATGATGCGTCGTTAGTTGCAACTGGCCACGAGAGAGCCCAATGCTTACTCGGACTCCTCGAGGCCTATTGCAAGGCGGTCTTCATTTTTGGGGGCACAGCACGGGAACAGAAGCGCCTAATGGAAGCCGAGTACCGGTTATGTGGGGCGTGTTTGAGGGTACTGGCTGGTAATGAGGCGGCGCGATACCTCGGGCTACATTACGGCCCAGGCGCGCAGTTCTCAGCATGCACCAAACAGTTACTAGCAGCCGGGAAACGGGCCATGTTTTGCCTCAGTGCCCTGTGTCGAGATAAGAAAATTACTACCCCTAAGCTGTGCATGTCCCTCTATAACGCGCTCGTTGTGCCGGTGTTTTCGTATGGAGTGCAAGTTTTGGGACCTGATTTTATTGGTGTGAATTTCGAGAACGCAATGGTGAACCCTATAGTGCAGGAGCAGCGCGCGTATATGCAGTCAGTGGTAGGAGCGAGGAGCCCGACTATGGCTTCGCTCTATCGCGAGCTGTCACAAAGGCCGCTCCAGTGCCAATCTTGTACTAAGGTTCTGGAACACGGTTGTCAAGAGTCACCGGGCCTTCATTGCCGACCTTGAGCTGGCTCTTGGGTTTGTTGCTGAGTTAATTTCAAAAAAATTAACTTCACGTCCTGCTTGTCTTGCGGTAGGTGAAGGAGCTATGGACATAAGAATGGAAAGGTTCTGCTGCCCTTTATCTGCCAGTTCTTCAATTATATCCCAGTAATTCTGGGTTATCCAATCTTTGACAAATATCGAAGGAGGGTTTTGATTTGTTTTACCCCAAGAAATTTCTGAATGCTGGACGGACAAGGTCCTAGCTTTCCTTAATGGTTTGGGAGCTGAGCCTCCAGCCGCCCTGCGAGGTGACCTCATAGCGCATTACGCCACGTTAGGTTGCCAGTGGGAAGCTTACGTAAAGAGTTCGCTAGGCGGCTCGACGCCCGGTGGGAGTGCCCGGATACCCTAGGCGACCCGCGCACCTTCCCAAGTGGAAGTACCGGCGTCAAGGCACATGCCGCTATCTGAACTTAATGGGGCCGCCCCCGCTTATAAGCACGCGGCAAAAGTGGTTTGCCCACGCTGAAATCGCCATGCCCCAACGTTTGCATCAAATGCTTATGCGTTTCCGGTTAGGCTGTTGGGAGTTAGAGATTAACCGACCTAACTGCCGCGAGCGCACAGCGCGCACCTGGAGGCTTTTTAATTGCGGGGCGGTTGCAGACAAAATGCATGTCCTTGTGGAATGCCCTGCGTACACTAGTACACGGGCTAAGTACGAACGTGACCTCGCGTTTCAAGGGCGCAACATGCGCACGATTATGACCGAGGCCCCACCCCTGGCGCTAGCCAGGTTCCTCCCGGAAGCCTAGGAGACCCGGCGCGTTGCTCTAAGGCGCTTCGTGCTCAAGCGGACGAGGGAGGACAATGATGGTCCACCACGTAACTGCACTAAAAACGATTTACCGTCCATGGCCCCCCCGGCTTTTACGGACACCCCCGCACTTGTGCGGAACTTGTAACTTGCTAAGGTGGGACGCACTTCCGCTACCCACTGACAAATCTACTACCAAAGATTATCAAGAATTGAAATTGTGTTCTCTGGTTCGGTCCTTAATTTTGTAAGGTCCATAAGGAAGTACAATGGTGATCGATCTCGACTCGCAAGCACCAAACGCACGTACGTAGCGGAATATAAGTATATTTGGTCTCGCACCGCGCCCAAAGGCGGGAGGTGGGCACTGGCTCATAGCTCTTTTAAAAGCACTGGTTAAAAGTCTCTATGCACAATACTGGATTACCGCTGAGCGCTTCTTCGTTTTAGACGTTGCGTTTCCAATCTAGATGTGAATTGGGAATATGGTAACAAAATGTTGTTTTTACAACAATTCTGGGGGTAATACAGAGGCCAGCAGGACTTGTAACGTGGCAAACAGATTTTTCACGTTCAAACGATCAGGGCCTGTTTAAATTTGCTTCAATCCGCTTCCCGCAACCTATTTATCAATTTATCGCTTTTTCAACACTCGTTATGACATGTTATTACGCATAATGTAAAACGGCGTGCACAACGAAAGGCGTGGTCCCAGCACTTTAAACTCAGCGCTAACAAGCGAGCCAGTGAAATCCCCCTGTAAGCATAATAACCTGCGACTGTAAAGCACCCACGTCCAGCTCCCCAAGGTAAAGGCGTCCATTGTCCTTGCGTCGTTGAGCAAGTTCATAAGGACATGGCAACACGCCATGGATTGGGTACTGTATGCCATGGGGCCCGCTCTTCTGCCTGCAACAATGTTAATATTGCAGGGTCAGAGATATTTTTTGAGTCCCTTAAAATTGTTCAGGTCGTGTTTTTTTTATTGTTTTCCAGATATAGGGTGGCAAATTATTATTGAGTTTAGGGACCTTGAAAACCTCAAAGCCTTCCTGCATGTCTGGCTTCCAGTTGCACCAGCTCCATGCCTGGGTCACGGCCCAGGCAAATGCATCCAGTATGGCTATCGTATTAAACTTCTGGCGGCTGATTTCTTGTCTCCTTGCAACCATATGACGAAGTTCCTTGTCTCCATTTCGCAGCCTGTCTAGCATCTGCTTCGCGACGTAAAGGAGGTCGTGCAGGTCTCCGCTGGCAGTCAGAAAGTGTTCCCCTTCTTTGAAGAAGCTGTGGTACCACTCCTTAATATGCGATTTTACCGCCAGTAGAGGGGTATTGCTGAGCAGCATGAAGGGCAAACGATCCGTGAAGCCATGGCCATGAATATGTAAGTTTACTAAGTAATTGTTCCATTGTTCCAGTGGTAAGCCAGGGCGCACCACCAGCTTGTTGAATACCTCGAGCTGTGAATTAACTTCAGTAAGGCGGCCCGGATTGTGAAAGTCGTAGTCATGGATATGTGTAATACCAACGTCCATCCATGGATAGTTGAAGCTCATGAGGGAAGCGGAAATACGCCTGTTGTGTGCCAGCTTCTCCGCGAAATCCAGATTTGCCAGAGCTTCCTCAGGAGTCCAGGAAACGTTGTGGTGTGTATTCCAGGCTGGGCTATCCCACCCACGTAGACGCCCTGCAGTATTGGACGTATCCAGGTAAAACTGAATATTGATGGTAGCTACTTTTAGGTGCACTCTTATGTTTGATGTGCATTACGCACGCATCCTTCTTAGGCTGCACGCATATGGGAAGCTTAAATACATACTGCATAAAGAGGGTTTGGCACCACTGGTAAGGCGCGACCATTGCCCCCGGGAGATCCCGGGATCGATACCCGTTAGGGTCAAAGTCCTTCCGATGGTGGAAGGCATTGCGCCCCTAGTTGATGGACGGTGGTGACCTGGGATAAAGTTAACCTGCGAGCCGACCAGGAACGGAGTTGGGCCGCTGTCGACCCGGCAGATTCCGTTGGATGCTGGTGGTGGGTGCGGAACCTGAGCGATCCACTGAGAAGTTGACTAGGGTGACTGGATGAGGGTGCCCCGAAATACCGGGGAAGGCAGGGTTTCGCAGGGTAGCTGCCACGGGCGAAGATACACCCCCCTGTTTCACACATCATACTGCAGGAGTAGTGGGGACAGCTGCATACAGGCGCTCTGCTCGGCAGCAAAGTGTAAGAAGGGATCAGCTCCTCAGGCATCTTCTTGAGTACATTTTGCCTGGTGTTACATTAGTGCGAATTGCTAGGAAGTGGGAACTCCCTGCATTGAATCCGGTTGCGAACATATCGTACACCAGGCACGATGTGGAATACCGCAAAGGTGGATGCCCGGGTGGGCGAGAAGACTACCAGCTGAGTAAAATCAAAGTCCTCCATCTCGGACGGGGACTGACGCAATGTCACAACAATAAACTAACTTAAACAATCTGTAATCCTATGAGATATGCCCGGGGGCAGCCGAGGACGTTTGCTCGAGGGGGGAGGAATGTAAGAAGGGATCAGCTCCCCTGGCATCTCCCTGAGTACTCTTTGCCTGGTGTTACACAAAGGCCACTGCAGAGTGTAGCCTAGATCAGCTTGTGGATTGTTCCCTACAACACCCATGCTGACATCTCCCGAGTACTACGTGGATGCCAGGTTCCAGAATAATAAGCATCTATTTAATCAACGAGAAGTATTATGCGGTTGTACAAGGTGTCTTACCAAATTCTTTGAAGCCTTCCCATGCACACGTTCTTATGCACACCTACCCGTGGATGAACCGCGCCAAAACACCTTTGCCTCCTTCCTTTCCCATGGGTACTCGGCGTCAAGGCACTGCATGAAGGCTAGCAGTTGGTTTGAAGACATTGAATACCTGTAATGGAACGACGTATGCAACATTTTATTGGGTTCAAGTCCACAATGCGTCAAGCTACTGCTGGCCGCTGTGCACATCCCAAATTACAGCTACGAAGCCCGTGTAATCCTTGCTTATTAACCTCATTGTTTGCAGGACGCACCTAGCCCACTGCAGGAAGTGTGGCACTGTGTAACCCATGCTGAACCTGCCATGGTCTGATAATATGTCGTTCAATCCCAAACAGGTCGATATGACTGGGAACTCCGTCTGAGACTCAATATGGGGGACATCGTCGGAACTATAAACCAGGTCCATATCCGGAAGCTGGTAAAGCCAGGATGCCACAACCAACATCTCCCCGAAGGTGTTCACGTATTCCGGCCCGAAATAGGTGCCTGCCTTTGCGTCAATGTAGACAGTACCGTTCAGCACCTTGAAACGTGTTGTAAAGGGCCGATTCCAGGACTCGTAGAAATATGATTGATTGGCGGGTGTCCTGGGCCAAGAGTTTTCCACCAGAGGAAATTCCGCAGGAACTGTTCTAGGGGACACCAAATCATCTCCAAAATATTCTGCTTGTGCAAAGGAAAGACAATCTTTGTGCTGCCGACGAGTTACCAATCGGGGTGAGAGCAAAGATGCTGTCACAATGACGGATAGAACGATAATTATTGTGAAGGTAATCTTCACAGTTTTGAAGCGGTATATCATGGCTTTGAAGCTAAGTATCCTAGCGTTGCATGTTACCTCTCGTTCAGCTGCTGAAATCTTCAGCATGATGATATTATTTGATACACGCCGATACACACTGTCGCAAGTACTAGCAGAACGTAATTATCGTACTGATAATAGATAAAAAGTCAATAAAATTTTTTTCCATTCAGATAGATAATGAATAATGTTTCGGTAAAGGAAATATGTATCGGCCACCTTCATTTTTTTGTATTTATTTTAAACTCTGCAGCCATCGCAATGTTTATTATTTTGCGGAGACTTTGTCGACAATTATTAAAAAAATTGCTTTCTTCACCTTCAGAAATGGAGTGCAAGCCCTTGCCGTCTGTCGCTGCCCGCGTCCCTGTCCTATAAACCAGTTCATCTCCGATCTCCGGGAGCTCGTAGAGCCAGGATGCCACAACCAACATCTCGCCAAAAGTGTTCACGTATTCTGGGTGCCTGCCTTTGCGTCAATGTAGACAGTACCGTTCAGCACCTTGAAACGCGTTGTAAAGGGCCGATTCTAGGACTCGTAGAAATATAGTTGATTGGCGGGTGTCCTGGGCCAAGAGTTTCCCACCAGAGATAATTGCGCAGGAATCGTTCTAGGGAACACCAAATCATCTCCCAAAATTTTCTGCTTGTGCAAACGTAAGACAATCTTTGTGTTGCCGACGAAACTTGCCAATCGGGGTGAGAGCAAAGATGCTGCCACCATGATGCATAGAACAATAATTAATGTGCTGGTAATCTTCACAGTTTTGAAGCGGTATATCATGGCTTTGAAGCTAAGTATCCCAGCGTTGCATGTTACCTCTCGTCAGCTGCTGAAATCTTCAGCAAGATGATATTATTTGATACACGCCGATACACACTGTCGCAAGTACTAGCAGAACGTAATTATCATACTGATAATAGGTAAAAAGTCAATAAATTTCCATCCATTCAGATAGATAATATTGTTTCGGTACAGGAAATATGTATCGGCCACCTTCAATCTTGGTATTTTACTTTCAATTCTGCAGCGATTGCCATGTTTTATTTTGCGAAGGCTTTGAAAGCAATTAAAAATAAATTTACTGCTTTCTTCACCTCAGGAATGGAGTGCAAGCCCTTGTCATCTGTCGCTGCCGGAGTCTATAATCGGAAGCTAGTAAAGCCGAGATGTGTCATATCACGACCTCAGAAAAGAACCGATTGACCGATGCAGATCCCCTGACATGCCCAGGATATTACAGGATGCCACAACCAACATCTCGGCAAAGGTTTTCACGTATTCCGGCCCAAAATAGGTGCCTGCCTTTGCGTCATTGTAGGCAGTACCGTTCAGCACCTTGAAGCGCGCTGTAAAGGGCGATCCTAGAAATCGTTGAAATATGATTGATTGGCGGGTGTCCTGGGCCAAGAGTTTTCCACCAGAGATGATTCCGCAGGAATCGTTCTAGGGAGTACCAAAGCATCTCCAGAAATTTTGCTTGTGCAAATGAAAGACAATATTTGTGCGGCCGATGAGTTACCAGTTGGGGTGAGAGCAAAGATGCTGTCACAATGATGAATTGAACGAAAGTCTGATACATTCCGTGAAGCAGATAACTGCGGGCTCTTGGTAGTATGCGGCTGAACAGGAGGGTAGTATCCGGGCTGGAATTGGGGAAGAACTATGTCGCAGAATTGGCCAGCCTTTTATTTCTAGCAAAACATATTGGTACGTCGGGGTCTTGAATTGTTCTAGCAGGCGCGCCGGAGGTACGCGACTCAATCGAGGAGACAATTTTATCGTCAGGGGGCCTTACCAGGAGGGAAGGGTACTTATCCGTTTCAGGTTTCAGGGGCCTGAGGAGTTCTTTCCTCACAGCGGAGGTCGGTCCCAGAGATTGTCCCAGAAAAGTTGGGAAATCCTGTACGGTGTGTCTTCCGTTTATCGCAGCTGTCTGTCTGCCGGTCTGTCTAGCTGATGGTTGGCTCCACCGTCCCGATTCGACGGTCACGATGTGGTGATCGCTGTGGGACAACCGACAACGGCGGCAGTGACAATACAACGCCATCTTCATCTTATCCCCCTTCTCTATCTGCACCGTCATTTCCACCAGAGCCGAATACGTATTGCCTGTTACCAAAGTCTGCAGTGAATGGAGAAAGTGATGGTCGAGCACATAATCGCGTCAATAACAGCACTCAGCATGTACACTCGCTGTGTACAGTAGCAGCACTTTTCTCCTTGAGTAGGGGTTACAAGCTACTAGTTGTGGGTTTGGCATTCCAACTTTTCTCCCCATTTTCAAAAAACTAAGAACCGATTTCCCCGGGGGTGAGGGACCCTGTTCCTACGTCGCCGCAGACCCCGACGACCCCCCTCAGCAGCAATCCCCACGCGCCCTGCGCCCCACGCCAACGGTCATTCATCTGTTGCAAGTGTTTCGTTCGAAGACGCTGTGGACACTTTCCGGATAAAGAAAGTTTCGGGATGTCCTGAATATTCTTCCACAGAGGATCCATAATCGTTGGAGGGTGCCAGGCTAGCTTCATGCCAGAGGAGTTCATCCTTGGAAATTGCAGGCGGTCAGGTTACGGGTATCATTAATTGCCTAGACGATTATTCCATGTTGAGCAAGTTCGCATGCATCGTTCGCGTCTTGATGCGTCTTTGTCATCTCTGCCCTTTGCGAAGGGCTAAGAAACAAGCCGTGTCGGCTTCAAGGAAGCCGGAAAAAGGGCGGGGCACCCTTGCATCCGTACAAGCCGGAGCGGGGCGGGGCGGGCCGGGGCAGGAGGGGCCGGGGCGGGGCGGGGTGGCTTGGTGAGTAGTGTCAACGTGGTGGGAGCTGTGCTTCTTGCAGCAGTGCTGATGCTGTTAGGTATGCTTGTCAGAGCGCGGGGGGCAGGAAGCCGGGGCTCATAACCTGTTGAAGAGACGGTGTGTGAGACAAAGAGTACTCAGGGAGATGCCAAAGGAGCTGAACCCTTCTTACATCCCTCCCCCCCTCGAGCGAACATCGGCCCCAGGCCCCGGGCATATTCCGTAGGATTATGGTTACTTTAGATCCCGTAGGATTATGAGTTTGTTTGTTATTGTGACATTTCGTCAGTCCCCGCCCGAGATGGAGGTCTTTGTTTTACTCAGCTGGTAGACTTCTCGCCCACCCGGGTATCCACCCGAGTATGCTGCATCATGCCTGGAGTGCACAATGTCCGCAACCGAATTCGAATCTGGGAGTTCCCGCCTCCTGGCAATTCGCACCAATGTGAGACCAGGCAAAGAGTACTCGGGCTGAACCCTTCTACACGGTCTCTCTCTGGAATCTAGCAGACACGGCTGAGAGCCATTGGCCGTTACATGTAGTCGGGAGGTCCGTGACCTGCCACCGACAGCCCCTTGCTTGGGCGTAAACGTATGAGCATGAGGTGCCGCTACTGGCACACAGCAGGGGCTCGGCCGCCAAGTCCGCGGTCCAGGCCGGATGCTCAACGCTCAGCAGACACAATCGCAGCTTGCCAGCCTTGAGCCTGTTGGCTTTGCGGTCTGGTGCCGCAGCCCGAACACTCACGGAAAACAGCGCCGTACAGCACCGTACGCATTGCCTACGGTGCCCCTTCAGGCATTGACCTGGCCATTCGGGCGCCTGCTCACGCGCCCCCCTCAAAGCCTAGCTCGACAACTTCCCCAAAAGCCCTCAGCCCTTTCCGGTGCTGTCTGATGTTTATCCCCGCAGTGGCTTCAGCAATCCGCTCCACAGCCGCGAGCTTCATCACGGCACACTGCAAGTCTTTGGAGGCCCCGAGCATTGGCGAAACTAATTGTACAAACCAGCAGCTTGCGTACTTCATAGAGAAATGAAAGCAAATTTGTCGGCCTGCTGGTGGCAAGTCGGAATGCCCGTGCGGGCAAATGGTAACGCAATCTGGGTGTTCGAGTTCTCATATGCCGTCATCTCAGCATCCTATTATGAGATACGCGGCACCTTTTGAGATTATATTTAGCCCGAGAGGCGTTGATGTGACTTTGGGCTGGGTTAAAACCCTAACTTGTTTGTGCTCATACGATTTTTGTTGGCTACAGGCGAGATACCCTGCAATAGAGAATTCAATACATTACCAATAACGCGTTTCAGCCGGGTCGAGCTATATATCGGCCACACGGTCACACGGACATGGGCAATCCAGGGCAATCTTACAGCGCGGGGCCCCCTTGGGCGCTTCGCGCCGGGGCCCCGCCCAAAAAAATGTAAGTCCTATTTGGGTGTTTTGAGTTTTTCTCTGGCATGTTGCCCTTGATGCGTGAGCACGACGATAAAAATTATGCCTGAGGTGCGGGGACTCAGTACAGGCTGCGTCTACTGTCGCTCATTGTTTGTCAATGCGAATTTCCATATCTCCTGTCTTGTGTGGTCGTGTTCGAACACGTGGGTCGAAGCCTAACCGTTGACCCTTCATCGGTGTGGAGCCGGCGCACTTCCATCAATACCCCAGATTTGCTCACCTGCCCCAGCTTCACTCCGCACTTCAGACTTGCGATATCCCAACTGACATGCATCTCGATAGGGAATGCGCTACAACAGCTGATGATAATCTTACGAAACTTCGCTCTCTGCACCATCCACCGACACCGCTACCCGGACAATTTTCCTCCTGCGGCCGAGGCGGAGACGGGTTCCCCGCGGAGTAGAACCCTGCCCCTCCGATGGTGCCTCGTCAGGCTCTGCTTCTGCCTCAGCCCATGGCGCTTCTGGAGCCGCATCTCGCTCCCGTCCCGCGGTTGCCACATCGCTGCTCCGACTCACAGCCGTGCGCCTTCCCAACTGCGTGGTCGCCAACTTGCGCCTCGGCATAACCCCAGCGGATCGTTGCAGCTGCACAGCGGGCGATACGACCGCACTGGTCACAGATGGGACGTTACCCAACGGATCCCACATGCCGTCGGCTGCGGGCCCGTCGCGGCGTCTGCGACCGCCCAATGATTTCATCATTGTAAAACTGCCGATGTCGTCCTCAACTTCTTCTGCTTCATCGGGGACCAGCTCCAGATCCAGTTGGCTAAGGATATCCAACCTGCATTGCATGCAAACGGGTTGCATTAACTTGCTGATTGCTTGCCGACATATGTCAAGATGTCACCCATTCAGTTGCCAAGTAACCACAGTTTTCCTGATATAATCCGATGGCATGGTCAAGGGCCTGCAGCACCATTGCAACTATTAACACGTTTCATAATTCCAAACGAATGGCAACATTTTACCTGTGCGCATTCGCATTCTGCAACTGCGTCATGAGCGCGTATTCAGTTGTGCTACGCTGCGACACCTTGCCACAGCTCAGCATGGGTGCAAATATTGCTTTGAATGTGTATGTCATAGGTCACTCCCCAGTGCAGTGGCTGCGCGTATTGTTGCCGTTTTGCGTAGCCCCTCCCCCCTGCCGCTCCGTTCACGCTTACGTCCCGCCTGGCCTCGATGTCCCCTCCCAGCTTTCTTCCAATCCTCACCTGGGTCGCTTCAAAATGTCCTCCACGCGCGCCGTGATAAGCACCCCCTCCTCGTCATCCCCTCCTACATCAGAGCCATCATCGCCGTCATCATCCAGGACCTCGGCTTCGTCATCCCAGTCTGGCAGGTCGTCGTCACCGTCAGCACTGTCAGCGTCAGCACTGATGCCAGCGACGGCCCGCGGCCTCAACGTTTGTCCACGGGTACCCGTGCGGGGGAGCCTGCCACTGCGGCTGCTCTCAGCGGCCGCAGCCACGCTGTATCCAGGCAGGTCCTCGTCCTGCAGGTCATCAGACACCAGTGGCATGCGGTCTATTGGCTTCGCATGCATCACTGCAAAATCCCATGGCCTACTGATGCGTCCTAAGGGGACGTGCACCATAGAGCAGTCCTCATGTACGGCTCCCAGCATTGTGTGTGATATTGATCTAACAACGCCCCTTCCTACCTTGAGCGCCGCCATGGCTTCCCACCAGGCGGGGCTCGAGGTGGGATCACTCACTCCATCTGCAAGGTCGCGGGAATGGTACAAAGCATTCGCATGGACATGTCAAGTGCCCAATGGCTACCAATGCGAAATAGCTGCATCTACAAAGCAGCCGCAGGATAGAGGGTGCATAGGTATAATATCCAACCTTGTCCCGCATCGGATGCCAACAAGTTAGGTATGCTGCCCATTCATGCCCCGGCTGAGCTGGACGGCACTTGGTGGTTGGGCTACCTCCCCATTTGACTACTTAACCCTCCGAGGAAACCTGCCACATCTCGTCACGGCCCCCTGACTGCTGTCCTCCTGTACCAGGAGCGTCCCACACCTGCCAACGCGCGAGACCACTCGTAAAGTGCAGCGGGCTCCTCGCTGGCCTCCGCGCTTCCACGACCCCGCTCGCCCCGCCCAGCCCCTTCCAGCGCACGCAGCGGGCGGCAGGGCATTGCAGGACGCAGCATTACCTCCACGCCACGAGGAGCCCAAATGCGCAATCTGGCAGGGTGTGCCCCAGGAAAATGGGATATGGTTCATACGAGCTCAGGATACGTCTTCAACCGAAAGCAATCTGGTCTGGTCTGGATTGACACTACTGCAATTAGCGGTTTAAGGTCCTGGGTTCGATTCCTGGGGAGACCCCCGAATTTGTCGGGAGCGCGAGATTAAAGCTAGCTGCTGAGATGTGGAGTTGAGGTCACAGTTGATGGACCAGATTCGCACGCTGGATTGGTTGCGATTGCCGAACCCTCCGTCTCTTCGGATGTTCGGGTGAATGGATGCGGAGGGATCCCTGAAGGCTGGATTCACCGCCTTGGACTTACAGTTCGTATGGCGTAGTACAGTGTGGTAGTGGTGGATGGTGCTATAAGGTGACAAATCGTAGAATTGACAATGTGATAAAGCGGCCCAGAAGCCTCCCACTCTGTAACATTACATTACATTACGAAAGCAATCCTTGGCAGGAAACAAGCTAAGAATCCCTGACCAGACAACCCCCACCCTTCCGTCCCTCGCACCGGACCTTCGATGCCCTGTTTAATCGCCCATTAAACCTCACCTTACATCTTGCTTGGCTTTCGGGGCGCAGACAGACACCCACCCAGGCAGGCCCGAAATAACTACGTCAGCCAAAGCAGCCACTCCAGCGGCACCATTAGCTCGCACCACCACGTCCTTAGGCTGCAGCCCGCCTCGCAGGGCCACAGAGTCCGTGCACACAAGCACATTGGTGCTGCTGCTACCATCGCTGTAGTCAACTTGGAGCTGCTTGTCCGGCTGGAAATGGTGGGAATGTCCGTAGCAGTTACAGCAGCAGCAACCAGTGGGGAGCATAGCGTTTCTACAAAGGGATCGAAAATGCAGTAAGGCCAGCTCGATAGCTAACTGAATCAACCGAAAACGCAACGTAAGGATCTACAGCAGCTAGGGAAGTAGCGTAGCGGACGAGGGACATTGAACGGATGGGCCCGGAAAATGAACATAATGCTTTCTCTCAACTTCGGAAACCAACGGTCAACACACTGAACTCCCAGTGCATCTCACCGGGATGTACGGCAACCCAACCACCCGCAGCGTTGTTGGTCCGTAGAATACAAGAGCTGTACTGGGCGGTCCTGCCAGTACATCGATCCGCACCAGATCGCTCCACATGTATGTTGCTCGCACTGTCGGCGGCTGCTTGGTGGATTGTGTACTGCCGCCGCGACGCACAGCTTGTCCCGCCGCATCACCTCTCTGTCCGGCCCGCCGGATGCCAGCATCAAACCCCGCCAGCGGCATGCCGTACTCGTCCGTCTGTATATGGTCTACAATCTTCAAGCCCCCCCGACCGCGTTGTACGGCGCCCTCTCCACCACTGCTTCCATCATCACAGTTCTTGGAGCTCGTGCTCTCACCTCTGACCGGCGGGTTGGTTGCCACGACCTCATTAGCACCCACGTCATCGCTGTCTCCTTCCGTCAGCTCCACTGGCAAGGGTGGCACATACGCAGAGAGCCGGCGTCGTGGGTGCAGCAGCTTGAGCTCGGCCGGCGACAGCATGTGCAGAACGCGGTGATGGAGGTGGATGCCCGGGGTATCTGCAAGGTTGACGCAAACAAGGCTCGTTCAATTGGAGGTACATGTGCATTACTATCTAAACATGTAGAGCCGAGTGACCAAGGGCCAGCCGAAGGCTGTCTGGAATCGATATCATATAACGCAAAAGAAAAATCATCTTATCACTCGTATTGAACTAACCGTTCTGTTCGGACTGCTACTGCTATTAGAGGCTCTCCTTGGCCAGATACTGTGGATACTAAGATTCGCTTCTAAGTTCAGGTGGCCATCAGCTACAATCACATCCTTCATTGCGTGTTCCACTTGAAACCCGACAGGAAGCCTGCCTAGCTATATGCTGGGCGGTCCATACGTGCATGCTTTTCGTCCTCCACAGCTTGGGGTTCGCTAAACTTAGGGTTCCTCTTAGGGATCCTCTGTTCGCGTGCACCTCCCCCCTTACGACCGACTTGCTTCCAGTGGAGATACAGATGGAAACGCATTAGCAACGATGCATATCGACAGGAACAAATATCTGGCATGCGGTAACCAGCTTGGCTCAGCAGCTTTCTCAAACGGCGCTTGTATACAGCCTCGTGGTCACATGACGACATGAGCTCAGAAAGAATTGGTCCCTACGGAATGGATTTTCCGCTGCACCAATTTACTTGCTATTACCACTCGTAAACCAAGAGTGATAATCTATCCTACACACAAAAAAGTAAGCTTCACAAAAAGCGGAATAACGCCTAACCGTCTGGGAGTTCCCTGGGAGTTCCGTCCTCAACGCCAGGAAGACCTCCTGGCGTAGAGTTGCATCGGCGAGGGACCCCGGCTGGGTAATTATTTTGTTCCAAAAGCCGATAACACGCGTGGCCCAGTTGTGATGCAGGAAACTGTGAGAGTTCAGCAACCAGCAGCCTGTACGGGGCCCGTGCAGCTCCTACCATTCAGCGCATGAACAGAACTTGCAGCTGGACCTAAGGGCCCACCAGGCAGCTCTTGAAAAGACCCTCTGCAAAATCATTACTGCCGCGGCGCTTGATGGTCCATGACAGGGCTTTGACTAAGGGTCTCACAGCCGTAGGAGCAGATGGAACAAAGTTGGGCTTCAACGTACGTGCAGTACGCATGTATACCTTAATGCCTACCCCTTGAGCCTAACGGCCGCCAACGTCTTGCTTAACCTGCTCTCCTAGCTTGCCCAAAGCCTAGCTCATTGCAGACCAACAAAGTCAATTCCTAATCTTTCGGTTAAAGCACACCGCGGGCCAACCAGTTGTGCTCCGACGTCTGCGCGCAGCCGTCGGTCCGCAGCCCTGAAGGTGCTTAGCAGAAAGCTACAGAGCCACCGGATTCCAATGCCCAAACTTCTCTTACCAAACAAAACCCCGCCGCTGGAAAAGGCCCTCAGCGGAATGAGCCCAAGGGTAGTGCCCGGCATTGCGCTCTCCACAGGGAGATACCTATGGAGAGGTGGCAGTGGAGGATGCGGCGGCAATAGTCCTGGCTCAGATGCTAGACCAGTAGCCTTCGCCATGACGATTGGGCCCGCATTATGGCTGATGGCTTGCAAGCGTCACCGGCCCCTGTCAGGTAATTGTTGGTCGCTTGAGGCATTTCATCGTGAAGCGCAAACATGGCACTATGGACCATAAATTTCCAAGTCACAGAAAGACGATTTCAGTGCTCAGGCTTCCATCCCGTCACCTCAACCGCGCTAGATGTACTCACTTGCCCATGCCCAAGGCTGCCGGGTCAGTCCGAGCCATCTCCTTCAGCATCGCCCGTACAAAGGCACTTTTGCCAACATTGGCAGCCCCCACCACGTACACATCGCGCGACTTGCGCTCACTGCAAATCACGGCCACGGCAGCAGACATACCTGCGAGACGGGACGAACCAAAGTGCATCGATGGTCACCCCGCAGATATGGAACGGTGCAGCGGGACTCAATGACACCAAACACTTGCGTACGCCACCGCAAGGTGAGCAATTGTCAGCCGGAATGGTGACGGACTCGTCGGGTCGTCACGAACGGGTGATTGTTGAGTTATACAATGGGGACGGTAAGCCTGTATCCTCCTATGGAGGACATCCAACATAAACAGCATGTCTAAAACACTTGTTTTCGATCAAAGGCTATATGAGTAGTTAAAATCCTGAAATCCTGTGCTAGCATGTAGCCAGACTTCTGCCGGTTCACTAACATTTCTATAGGTATGAGGTAAGGTTTATTGCTGCCAGGGATACAGGGATGCAGTGCGTCGGCCGTCACGCAGGCAAGCATCGACCACGTTCCGCACAAGTGCTACAGGCGCGGTGTTGACGCGCGCTCGCTCACCGTCCCGGGTATGGCTTGAAACAAGGTGCACCGAAACCACGTTGAGCTTTTTCGTAGCCGCCGCACCCGACAGCCACTCTGCCACATCACTTGGCCGGCAGCCCTGAAGCAGAAGAGCGAGGAGAGATGTTACCACAACGCCCATGACTGACACATCCACTTAGATTTGCAACAGCCGAGCTTAGGCCCCATGCCAGCTGGCCTACGGCAGCCCACCTAGCCCACAAGCTTCCTCACCTCCGGCAGCAGGTCCATCTTGGTTCCCACCAGCACAATGGGGTTCCGCCCCACCATATCCCGCACCCGCGTCAAGAGGCTGCCAGCCACATCCGTGAGGTCCACCAGCAGTACCACCAGCGCGGCACGCAGTGCCAACTGGGGCGGGGGTTGGCGAGGTAACAGGCCGCGGACATCGGTATAAACAAACCTGTCGATGACATGCTGTGGAGTCAAACAGAAGGGCTTGGCAGTACGCCGCAGGCTCCGCCTGCAGGCCCTCTAGAACAAGAGCGGTATCTGGAACCTGTTTGATTAGCTCGTTATCCCCGTTAAGAGGCCCCTTACCGTCTTTAGTTGTCCCCTGAGCTGCTCCGGGCTGACCAGTACCTGCGAGCGCATAGGGTTGACGGAATGACTGACGGTCTCACTATGTTCCTTTACAAACTGATTAGCTCTTTCGGAAAGCAACTTACTTCAAACTCATAATGGCCCCATTGGTTACAAAGTCCATAGATTTTTAATCACCACACTCGCCTTCACCAAAATCATTTACAGGAACCCTCAGTACCCACCTTTCCCAGCAGGTTGGCGGTGCTGGCATCCGCCCCGACTGCATTGCTACTTGTTCCGCCTGCTGACGGCCCCACCACCTTTACTGACTGGTCTCTGAGTCCCTCCCTACCCAAAATACCGTCTCCACTTTCAATTCCTTCAAAAGTGGTGGCACCGCCCACCAGTTGACGAAGCTGCAGCTTCTGGGGAAAGTCCTGGACAAGGGACAGCGAACGAGACAGCCGCGCGGAGGACTACGCTGGCAATCAGACAGCCAGGTGGAATCTAAGAGACTCCCCAGTCGCCGCCACCCCAATTCCAGGCATCCATGCTTCCATGGCCTCCTGTTCACATCGTAGAACCCAGAAAATCTAGCGAATGGAGCAGCGGCCCCGTCCAACTCTGAGTACATATTTCCTTCTGGCCATTAGCTTATCGGCATTTCCAAAACAACACCCCTGGCAAACAGGAATTCCTGCGGTATGATCTTTCAACATGACCATCTGCAACCCTCTTTCACATGTTGGTTGCGTTACGACTGAACTGACGAATTAATTCATGTCAACACCAACGGACACCCCAGGCAGTCCAATACAACTAGACTGTGAATGAGCACACCTGCACCGCCGGAATCATAGCGCCATTGCACAAATCACTGCAGCGCTGGCACAGCACCTTGTCCAGCTGCCGACGCTGCTTCCGCACTGCGTACTTTTCAGGGGCCACGTACCCAGCCCCTCGAGACACCTCCGTCTGCAGAATTGCGCCGCAGCCGTAGCAGCAGCCCTGCAAGAGAGCAGGAGACAGGAAACGCAAATTACTGCGCAACAACGGATCTGCAACACACAGCCTGCCCGGAATGCAAGGGAAAACATTCCCGGGCATGAAGAGCTACGGAATGAGGGCGGACAGTTGGGACTCCAGTTGGACGGCCTGTAGACCAAGGCCTGCCAAAGGACAGCATGTAGAAGTCATATTCCCTATTCTTGAATTTGCGACTTACTTCCCTGTTACGTGCAGCTGTTGAGGACCTGTCCGCCAACCGAGCCGCTTTACGTGCAACACGCTCCTGCTCTGACATGCGGCTGCTACCAGTCACCTTGGGAGCAAGCTGCTTTGGCAAATCTCTGGCATCTGCCTTCCTGGGCATATCAAGGCAATTAACCTCCATCTTTGCTGCCTGGTGGCCGTCGGTATTCCGTGACGTTGCCCAAACTGGTGCACAGCGCAAAGGCCCCGAGAAGCCAGCAGAGGTATCCAGCATGACACCAAGGCACTGGGGATATAAAATGTAAAGCCGGAATGCATCGGCACTCCTCCATTTGGCACCAGACGCAGCTGCAGACGCCGTTACGACAAGCAAGCGCCTCCTCCGCAGAAACAAAGCCGTCCTGCGGAGTCCCGTCCCATGCACACTTTTTTTATTTAATAGCTGTTCGGCCCAAGAACCGCGTTCAAACTTCGACATCTATGCAATTTGCAGGTAATCAAACATGGCGCTTAGGCATACAGCCAACCCAGCTATGCATGTTGAAGAAACATAGAGTTGTCAAATAGGATAGGAATCAGTCCCCACACTTGTGGCGGCCGGATAACCAATCTTCTTACCGTAAGAGACAAGGTTCAGGACGCAGCGCGAAAGAGCCCGGGAGCTGCAACATTCTTACTGTTATTTCTGAAAAGTTGCACAACCTTCAGTTGGAGCCTTGGTCTTTTCCATCGGCGACGGTTCCCAAGCGTGCATAGTTCTCAGAGGCCCAGATCATCGAGGTGATTGAGTTGGGATTTCATCCCGTAAATGTAAATACTTGGAAAGGTGTTATGCAGAGTAGAAGGACTTTATGCCGTACTACCAAAGGTACCGTATTGCTTTTGACTGTACGGCGTATTAGGGACCGAGTTTTTTACGCCGGGCGTATCAATACGTCGCTTCCAACGCCAGGTATAATACAAGTCCTACGGCGTATTCATTATGTATACATTTCGATAGTGACACAGACAGCGTATTATTTGAATCGTCTGATACTGCTCGGAAACCATGTGACCATTGAATGGACCTCTCCTGCCGCGCAGGACTTGAGAGCTGGGATCGCTTCACTACATGTTAGGCACTCGCGAGCTTGATACTTAGAAGTTTCGGCATACTTCCCTTCCCCTTTACGTGTTCGTAAATTACCCTCCCTTTGCAGCCAGTGTTACACCTCTTGGGTTCACCCTCATCATCTATCTTTTCCATTACGTCACCAGCTCACCTTGCTTGCGATCGGGTAGAGGTCCTATCAAGTGACAAAGTACCCAGAGGCAGTTTACACAAGCTCTCCCATGAAACGAGTGTTTGCGTGGTACTTGGTTGCCTGTATGACAGGCATATGAAATTATTACGCCATGAACACGCCAGCAATACGCCTGCTCTAAAAGCGGCCGCGGTAACTTCGCTGACGGTACCCAGGTCTTGCTACCCTGGCCAGCTGCGAACGCTTTTCGAGCATATCCGCTCCACAGGGGTTCCCCAAGTCAGTTCGAGGATTCTGCCTTATTGACGCCCATTGACAAAAACGGTGATGTGCGCGAGAAGGGTAACTATCGGGGACTGGTGGTAGGTGGGGTATTAGCTAAGCTGTATATGTTTATGCTCCAAAATTGTCTTAATTGTTGGAGCGAGGGCAACGATGCACGTTCACAGTACCAAGGTGGGTTCCGTAGGAGGCGCTGCACCGTTTATAACGTATTTGTCTTACGGCACCTTTTGGATGCACATCGTCACCATACCAACCATCCGCTCTTTATCTGTCAGATTGGCTTCAAGCAGGCTTTCGATAGGGTTCCCCGTGAACTGCTTTGGCAACGGCTAGGGGAACGAGGATTGAATCCCGAGGCCCTGAATGCCACTAAAGTGGAATATGCGAAGGGTGTCCTGAAGCTGCGTGTCAAAGGGGTCACGGGTTGTCCTTCCGATGAAGCAAGGGTACCCCCCCAAGTCCTACGTTGTACGGTATCTTTGGCGAAAGCTTTGCCGATTTTATTAATGGGAACACCCGTCGTAGATGTAACGCTGAAAATTGCCCCTACGCAGGCGGCCTAAGAGTACCTTTACTGCTGTATGCGGACGACCTTTATTTGTTTGTGCGCTCGAGAGCGCGTTTAGAGCGGCTACTGTGAATGCTTGGTTTATGGTGCGCAACGTCGGTATGCGCGTCAACGTCATAAAAGCGTGCTAGGTGTGCATCCGAGTCCCCGTGTGCGAGAGGTTAGTCGTTGGGACCACCGTTTGTGGTGTCTAACTGTGAAAATGGCCAGTGGGTACCTAAACCGATTGGCTGGGTCGGCCGTATGCCGTACAGCGGTACCTAGGCATTCTCTATTGCCCTGACTCGCCCTTCGTGTCCTGCACTTAATTGCATCGTCAGGGACTGCTTCTCCCAGCTGTTGGTGTGCAGTGTTTAAATGCACAGATCCGACCAATCCTCTCTTACGTAGCGCAGGTCTGGGGACCTGACCTCTTAGTGGGGATCCTCGGGATTTTGTTTCGGACACCTGTCAACCGGCGTTAAGATGTGTCGTTACAAGCAATGAATGGCGGACTCACAACACCTGAGGATTTTCATCCCTCCTAAGCATTATAGAAGTTTTAATGTTCGTTTCACTTGTGCTGCTGGGCGATTGACGTCAACCGGCCCAATGGTAGGGTGAGGGAAGATCGGGTATGCCCCATGTGTCGATGAGGTGCGGTTGAAGTCGATTATCATTTTATGGAGTGCCCTGCCTACGACGTTATTCGGCAGGACCTACGGCAGGCGAATGGTATACCGTGATCAGCGTTTGCCTGCGAAGGCGCTACATGCAATGCGTCAGTTGCAAAGTTCGTAAAACGATCCACCTATCTAAGTGTTTATCTAAGTTTTACTCTTTTTTCTTTTTTCTTGTCTTGAAATCTGTTTGATGAGTTTAGTGGTTCCTGGTTCGTCTGGGCCCCACCAGCTCAAGAAGCTTGTAACATATCATAACAGCCAGGGTTGAATCCAAGCACTTGAACAAATCACGTACTAGAACTATCGTGTTGCTCCTGTGTTACGCTTTGGAGATACAGGGAAAGTGTAGGCGCCGTCTACACTGCTGCCCCCACACATGGTCGGAAAAGAGGCGCGGCTATCATAGTGGCAATGTGGCTGGGGAATAAGGGGCGCACTAGAGGCCATACTGCTTTGAAATGTTTCCTTTGGCTCCCGCTCATCCCTATCATGATTGCCTGTCGGTGGCCAGGTGGTCTTGGGGGTAATGTGCGGGGTCGTGGGGCTGCCGCCCCACTTCCCCGCACCTTACCCCCTCTCCTGCCCCCTGTTCCTGGAAAGTTTTAGGCAAAAAGTTTCATCTGCTGGCATTTGCAAGCATGTGGGCTGTGTGGCTTTTCAAGTATAAAAGCGGTTTGTTCTATTGCATTGGTCTGATAGTGCAAGTTGCCCACACATTGCTAGTTGTTGCTACAGAAAAGTACAAGCAATTGACGAAGTCAAAGAAGAATGTCAGTATGGAGAATTAAGCATCTGAATTGGTGATTACAGTCGAGTTGTGCCATTAGTCCCCTCCATTTAAACTGGCAAGAGTTCCTTTCCTCGGCCCACTATCACTTTTGTTAGTATTATCCTGATGGCACATGCATGGCGAAGGGGAGGATCCTGATGGTTTGTTCGGTGGGGGTGTTTGGTGGTTGTGTGGTTTAAACGTGTCAAGTGGATGTAGGTTTGATGATGGGCCCCTTGGCATTTACATGAATTTGCAAATTTTGAAGTAGATTTGTGCATAAGTTGGATAAAACGATTATTAGATCTTAGAAATGAAGAAATGTATTAATGCTAATAAGGGGGTGTTTCCACTTGGATTAAAAGTCGCGGATTAAGGCTTAATCCGTCGCATATGGAAACATCGCGCGGATTAGGACGGATTAGGCGGATTAAGGTTGGCGCGATTAGTTAGAGATTTCCGCCCGTATTCACGCGCTTCGCGGATTAACTATAGATTAATATGCTATGAAATGCGAGCATTCTTCCTATACTAAAAGCTCAAACTTGGTGAGAAAAATTTGCTACCTGGTGGCCACCAGGTATCAAACTGACAATCTCGGATTAACACTTTTCACGACGCCTCTTAAAAAGCCTGATTGATAGGTTAGAAGGTTATCCTTTATAAAGGCTGTAGATGTTTCTAGTTTTGTGGAAGCTTTGTGCTTCTTGTTCGGCATTATGCACCACACCGTGGGTGTCGTTCAAAGGTGCTGCAAAGTCTTCATGTTGATAATTGATAGTCTTTTAAATGTCTGCCAATACTCGAATTTGCATTTTATGCACGGAATGGCAAATGTCGTACTTCAATCCGTTTCTTAATCCAGACGTATGAAACACTCCGACGGATTAGCGGTGGATTGGCGCGGATTAAAAATACCTTAATCCGTGACTTTTAATCCAAGTGGAAACACCCCCTAACAATCACTAATTGGCAAAGCCCGTAGTGCCCATTCTTTCTCAGGGCGAGCAGCCCACAGTGGAACAACCCACCACCAACATCTTTGCACCGAATTTTGTAGCAAGAAATGCAAGGATGTCAGGAAGTAATCGTTATGATCTGGAGCATCACAGCAGAACCGTCTCTTTACTGTGTCGGCTTCCTTGAATCCGGAAAAAGGGCGGGAGCCCCCTGCATCCGTACAGGCCGGTAGCTAGGGCGGCACGTGTGACAATTAATGGGTAGTGTCAACGTGGTGGGAGCTGTGCTTGTTGCAGCAGTGCTGATGCTGTGGGAGGTATGCTTGTCAGAGCACGGGAGGCAGGAAGCCGGGGCTCATAACCTGTTGAAGAGACGGTGTCTCTCTGGCACCTAGCAGACACGGCTAAGAGTCATTCGCCGTTACACGCAGTCTGGAGGTCCACGACCTGCCACCGACAGCCCCTTGCTTGGGCGTAAGCGTATGAGGCTAAGGTGCCGTTACCGGCACACAGCAGGGGCTCGGCCGCCAAGTCCGCGGTCCAGGCTGGATGCTCAACGCTCAGCAGACACAATCGCAGCTTGCCAGCCTTCAGCCTGTTGGCTTTGCGGTCTGGTGCCACAGTCCAAACACACACGTAGGGTTGTTGAAATTATTAGAATTTCAGGCGTTCTCTACTAATTATAATATTATTTCTAATTAGAACGTTAGAAATAATATTAGAAGACCTGGGGTAACTTCTCAGGGAGGGGGACTTTTCACTTCGGAGTTTCACCATGGTTACGGCAGATGCTAACCCAGGTGTTTTTAACGGTTTTTACGGGGCTACGACACCCGTAAGCAGGACTTCTCAGCCAAACCCCCGGTCGAAGTGACCTCTGGGTCACTAATTTCACCTTTAAACTGTCTTAGACTGTCTTAAACTGTCTTTGCGTACGCCTTCCCAACATCTTTGGTACCTGAACCAAGAGTCCAAGAGTCCAGTCCTAATTGTGGGGTACCACCCAACGCAACGCGGCTCCGCCAACCGTCACTGGCAATACACGCAAGCCCCTCCCCAGCCGCACACTCTTTCTCAACCTCAGAGACTGTTTCCGCGTGCGCCTCGTCAAGCATAGTGGTTACTAGTTTCCAGCGGCCAGGCAGTGTGACCCCCAGGGCAGTGCAGGCCTGAACAAGGTAGGGGTTCTCGATAAGGTGAAGGGCGATGTTGGTGGTGTAGAAGAACAAGGCCAGATTCTTCAGGAAGACGTATATCTGGTTGGCAGATGGCATGAAAAGCCGCATGGACGGAGTGGGCGTGCCGTCATATGAGCGAGACCTTTTCGCGCCGGACGGCACTGCAGGTGTGGCGCCCTCCGCCTCACTGCCCTCCTGCGCCTTGTCTGCTGCCTTGTTGTGCTTCTTAAGATGGTTGGGAGCTGTTGCAGACGGATTTTTGGCACCCAGCACCTCGCCGCAAATGGTGCACTTCAGCTTCACGACTCTTTCTGTCAAGATCACGGTGAAAAACGACCACCAGGAAGCACTGCCTCTTGCTTTTGCACTCTTCAGGGCTTCCGCGTAGGCTGGAGCGTCTAGCTCCTTGTTGCCATAAGTGTATGTTGCTTTAGGAGTCTTCGAAACTGGTGGTTTTGATGGCCCAGCATCAGCATCAGCTATTTTTCCTAGAAAAATGTGCCGTTGCAGGCTGCGGAGGCGGCCTGAATAGCCATTCTAATGGGTGTACGACATTAGAACGTTCTAATCTGTTCTCAAGGGGTCTTCTAACTTTCTCATTAGAATTCTAATTAGTTTAATTGTAATATTATTTGTAATTTCTAATGCACCAACAACCATAGCCATAAGTCGCCCCAAATGCCTTCTGCACATATGGTGCAGCGGTGGTGTTGATGGTGCCGACAGTGTACATATATATAACTTTGCCTTCGCGTGCTCACGATGTTTATGGACAGTCAAAGTGGCTCCGCGCCCTGCTCACAGAGACACTGGCGCAAATGCAGTTAGGTGCACAGAACGATGGTGGTACCGCATGTGTGTTTCCAGACGTCAGGTGTTGTTTACAGCACACCGTAAGGCCTTTAAGGACTATACAAATAGGAATAGTAACCGCAAGAAACACTCGGTTTATTACTCTAGGGTACTAGGCCCAAAACGAAAAAAAACACTGGCTACCACCCGAGCAGCGGTGGACTTCCAGCATTTTTTTTGCGGAATATATTCCGAATTCGGAGTAAAAAAATTGTTCGCGGTCCTGAAAATTAAAAATAATTAATGTTCCGACCGTAAAAGTTCAATCCTCCAGCCAAAAATGGACTGTTTATGCCAACGCCGCTAGAATCTTACAGGAGACATACATGTTAACCATATCATAGTACTTTAATGCCATGGATACTGTTAGGAAGGTCACGCCCGAAAGTCAACGAGGAATTGGACTGTTTCTGACCGGACCAAACGCTGTAAAATATTCGGACCCGAAAACGTGGAAGGCCATTAAAGAAGATATTAAACCTCACTGAAGTCCAGGACTTCCCGACTCTCCGCCGCCGCCACTGCTGCTGCTGTAGGGGGGCGGGGCCGTTACTGACCGGGGCCAGCGGCGTGTGCAGGGACTGCCGTTGACTGCGGGTGTTGGGGCGAAAGGGTGCTGTTGGGGTCGCCGGGGGCATTGCGGCCGCTGGGGTCGGCAGCATGGCGGGCGGTGTAGAGCTGTTAGAAGGCATATTAATCAAAAAGGTTTGGCGGTTGCTTGAGTTTGCGGACCCGATCATTCAAGCGGCCAACGAAGTACTTGTGCGGCGTGGAGCAACTGGGGGTGTTTCCACTTAGATTCAAATTCGCGGATTAAGGCTTAATCCGTCGCATATGGAAACATCGCGCGGATTAGGGCGGATTAGGCGGATTAAGGTTGGCGCGATTAGTTCGAGATTTCCGCGACTTTTAATCCAAGTGGAAGCACCCCCTTAGCAGCTGCCAAACCAGACTGACGGCGCGTGGCTCGGAGCTACATGCGCGCTGATATATTTGGAGTGCCATTCTTTGCTGCATTTGCGTTTTTGGGCGAGGCCCCGGGCGCGAAGCGCCATTCGGGGGGCCGAGCCCCCTAGGTTCACTGCTGTCCGTCCGTCCGTCCGTCCGTCCGTCCGTCCGTTAGTCAGTCAGTCAGTCAGTCATGGTGTAACATTTCATCATATTTCGCCCCGATTAAACTTGCGTCTGAAAGCCAATCTAAATCTCTATTGATAGACCAAGGGAATGAATTCAGATATATCTGTGGGCGAAGATGGCTGTCCAGGGTGAGATCAATTTCCATATCTCACTCCGCTAAAGATTGCATGTAAAAGCTACATCAATTATTTATCGGTTGGCCAAAGGAGAACATTCAAATACATCAGAGCGCGAAGATAGCTTTCAATGGCTTCGAGTTTGATTTCCCCTCACACCGCAGCCCTTGCCTCTGACGTCGTTGCATGTCCCTTACATTATAGATTCATAAGCAAACGGCATGATCCTTTATGGTTTGGTTCGTTCATGCTCGGCAACTTTAGACCGACCCATGGCACACTCTAAGCACCTCCCTCCTGGCGTCTCGCTCGTGCCTGTTTGATTGTTGTCCTTCTTATTCTCTTCTTCATTCATTCAATCCAAGTTCAAACGAAGTGTGCCTTTGCGACACACCATCAGCTTTGCCGCTGCATTCCGACTTCAAAATGTGTAATTGGAACGATCCCCGAATGTGTTCTGGCTGGGAGCGGACAACAATTGGTCCATGAAACACGGGCAGTTTGACGCGCCTTGAACTGCCAGCCAGCAGAAGGGCCGGCGTCGAACATGGATGCGACGGTAGTACCACCTACGTATCGGGCAGTCCCGACTCATGGATTTGGCGCAGCAGCGGCAACACACGTTGCAGCAATGACACTCCTGCTTTGTGTGTATGTCGTTCTACGGATTGAGAAGGCTACCTGTTCAGTCAATAATGATTATGCTATGGCGGCTGCGCGCTTGCGACGATCCAGACAGGTCTACACCGCCGTCGCAAGTCTGCCGACCTTTATTGTTTGAGGATTTCAATAACATGTGTGTACTCCAAACGTGGCGGCGTTCTTCTCTTATGCCGTACGGACTGGCCTGCGGGGGGGTCAAGTAGCTGCACCGGGGCCGAGCCCCTTTTCGGCTTTGAAAAGCCGCCCCTCTAGTCAAACTTGCTTTCCCGTTGAATCTCTTGCAAACCTATGGGTTTGTTTGGCGTCGTCTCCTTTATCTTCCGGTGTAAACCTTCATCGAATAGGGATATGCTAATTACTTGACATACACCACCACACTGCCAAGCTTCGACGTGCGTTTTGAAATGACCATGGTCCCGCAATTCAGTTGGCTAGGGTGACTGGATGTGGGTGCCCCGAAATACCGAGGAAGGCAGGGTATCGCCAGTTAGCGGCCACGGGTGAAGATACGAGCCCCCTGTCCCACACATTCGAAGTGTAGACTGAGCCCATGACGAAATTTGGTGGGGCTCCGAATCCATCCAGGCAAACCCCCCACCTTCTGCCGTCCAGCCAATTTTATCAAACCCACAACTTCTGCCATACGACAGCGAAAGTCATTTATTGTGAAATTTGAGATTTTTTGTTCAAGCCCTTTCGCTTTGGAGTGTGAGGCTGGAAATTGCGTCCTTTCAATTGCCCCCAAAAAAGTATATTCAGCCCCCGATCCCACAGAAATTATCCTTGACTCTCAGCCGATGTCGGGCTCTGCAGACCGGGCAAGTTAGGAACTAATGCTTCCTCCAGTCGCCAACTGGAGCCAGTTCCTTTTCAAGCGGTATTGTAAAGCTGTGCAGCTCAAGCTTGAAGTTGCTCGCATAAGGAATGCATACGACAGTTGCCTGTTTGTACCGGAACAGCAGTAACCTAAGTAATACTGAGTTTACATGCTACGTTACGTTAACAGGGTGTCTCCACGTGGACGTTTGTTAGCGACCCTTTTAAAAATTCTCACCCTGGACGTCAGATTTGCACGTTCTGTTTCGCAATATCACATATTCTATATAAATAAATGATAGAAATGCAAAAGGTTTGACGGAAGGCGGAGGGATGGCGAAGAACGGGGGGCCCATGTGGAGACAAGGCCCTTGTTAAACGTCCTATTAGCCCGGACCCGGTCTGCCCGGAAAAGTTGTAGGCTGCCCCGGACCAGCTTTAAGCATTGTTAACTTTGAGCGCGGAAAATCTCGTGACTTCTTTTTAAATTATAATATCACCCGGTCTTTCCTTTGCTTTCCGTCTACTACCTTGACTGCTTGCCGACTTTCGCCGTTGCCGTTGACCAAGAATGTCGCAGAACCAGTCGCCCTCGCCGGTTCCGTCTCAGAACTGTCCTACTTCATTGCAAAATGCCTTAATGGCAACCATTCAACAGCCAATGCTGAGTCCGCTGCCCCGACTGTTCAGCGTTGCCGATGTCCATGCTGCTACCCAGGCCGCTCAGAATGGGCAACAACCCAACGGCAATTTGCAGGACAACTGCCCTCCTCATTTCTCTTTAATGTTCAAAAAAAATTTGCTCAAGCAGGAGCGAAATGGCGCTAAAAGACGGGAAAAGTATGGTTTCGGGGCTGCTAGTGGAGACAGTACTTTGTTAGGCATTGTTAGCCATTGTTAGCGCGCCAGTAACTTTTCCGGAGATAGTTAACAGACGTCCACGTGGAGACACCCTGTAAAACGGATAATTACGACCTTTTGGGTTATTTCTCACTATTACATCTCACAATTACAAAACCAGAAATTTAGCAATTCCATAACCGTAAATAAAATTTTACGAGGGCACATGGAGCACCCGCCGGGAACCAGGGAACGGGAACCAAGGTGCATGCAGCTACCCTTCGTCTCAATTTGGCACAGGTAAACAGAGGGGCAAACGGAATCTTTGCACCGACCCTTGAAGCGTAGCCGCCAGTTAAAGTGAAAAGTCAGCGCACTGGCTTCGAAGCGATAGGGCTAAATTTGGCCGAGGGATGCACGCAAAGGAACTCGTCCTGACAGTAGTGTATCTTCGTGGGATCACAATGGCTGGAATAATCCCTGAGCAAGTCGTCAAACTGTGACTTCGTCTCGGGCAGCGTTATGACCGTTTGCAGAATGGACGACTTGCACATGTATCCTGCAGCCTTCAGCATCTGCATAACCTCCAGGTACTCGTACTTCCACGTTCCCAAAAGATAGTACGTCATCTCGAAAAAGACGTACAGGGGAGACTCTTTCGTGAATATCCGCCTTCCTGACAAGAAGGCAGCCGGCTCCCACCCCTCAACATCTACCTGCAATTCAGCACCAACAGAATTCGCTGCATTACAGCAAAACACCCTTCTCCTGGTGTCTATTTTTTCCGCGTCCATTGTGATCAGTGTAGGTGGGCATAAAGGGGAGTGGGCTTTGGAGGTATGTTTTCCGCAGGACAGCTCTTACGGCCGCCTCAACATTGGGTCCCATAGGGGTAACCTCTGGACATAAGCAGTAAGTGATTCCAGCTGGCAGAACATACCAGCAAGCCGATTGCAAAATGGTGACAGTTACTCGCCTTGACGTACAGTACGGGCTGGCGGACGACGTCGTCGAGCACCACCGCCTTGGTCGCGGCGTGCGACGGAACGGGTGCTGCATTTGAAACGTTCTTGGGGAGAGCTGTCCATCCGTCGAACTGGAAGTCCGCGGCCTTCGATACAATCCCCTCAAAAACTCGGACGCGGTTGGAAAAATCATTCAGGGCAATTGACATGTTCAAATATGCCAGGACTTCTTTGTTACCATCGAAAGCGAAAGCTTTGCAGCCAAAGGCTGCAGCGAGCAAGCTGTAGTATCCCACGTGGCTACCGACGTCCAGAACCAGCTGAGGGGCGCCTCTCTTTCCGCAATTGCGTGAAAAGATTTCGACTGCACCTCGGGTCTCTTCCGGACTCCACCGCCCTAGTGAGTTTAGGACGAAGGCAATGTGTCAAGCTACCAAGGTAAACCATGCTACTAAAAGTTGCCAGGGCTTACCGGTCTTCATAATAGCCTCAGGGACTTCAGGGGCTGTGACCTGGGCACACGTTCGCAAAAGGATGTACGCTTAACTGAGCCGTTCGGTGACCTCGGCCAGGCACGAATCGCTGGCCAGGCGCGAATTCCTGGCCAGGCGCGAATACTTCGCCCAATACAAGACAGCTTTGTCCATAAGTTCGATGACATTCATGGGTCTGAAGCTTTTTGTCCCAGACGCTTCGTGCCAGTGCTCCGCAGATCAACCCGCAGAAGCAGCCGCAGGCTCCCGGAAATTGGTTAGCATTAGCAAGTCAGAGCTGTCGGATTTTCAAGTTCACCTGGGATTCCCGGCGGGGCAACACCATCGCGTACGTTTTGCGGCCAAAGGAAAGGATCCGCACATTGACGCCGAACCCAACCTCGAAAACTTTGACTCCCCTGGCTTCCGCAACCTGGTTAGCCGCTTGATAAGCCAACCGGAAGGCGTCCTCGCTTTCCTTTTGGTGACATGATGCCGATGGGACTAACTCCAACCTGCCAAGAAGAACACCGAGCGCAAATCCTGCCGCACCTAGGAGAAAGAAGCACCAAGGTATCCTTTTCATGGTGTTAAATGCAACAACAGCGCTCAAAGGCAGTTTCACAGGAGGTCAAACGTCAACAGTAAAGGACACTGTTGGTTCGCTATCCACTGGACACCAAAGGACCTGCAGGATTCCAAGGGAAACAGAACATTGGAGGAAATATAAGTGATATCATGTTACGCTGTAAAAGGAATGAATATAACTTGTTCGTGAGGAGCCAAACAAAATTGGTTGTACAGTCCCCTGTGTCGCGTAACATCGAACTAGACGCAAGGCCACAACATAAAAAAAGTTTAACTTCATGTTACCGGAGAGAACGGTCCAAGCGAAATTGCACACGAGTCGAGGACGCCGAGGCGAGGTCGTGCCTATTTAGGCAGAATGCGATTTAAGCAGAATGCGAAGGCCACGAGCGCCGCGCAAATGGCAGCCTTCAAAAGCCTCCCGGCGAGGCCCTTAAAAGCCAGGAGCACGGGCTTTACGTATCTGCGTAGAATTCGCGTTCGCGCGAAATTCGCGCGGGAGGTGAAGCGGCTTAATGAACACATCCAAACGCGAAGGCCACGGCGGGCCGCGCAAAGGGCAGCCTTCAAAAGCCTCCTAGCGACGGGATACGCATCTGTGTGTGAAAGTCGCGGGCGTGCGGTGGCTTGGCCAGATTCGCTGCTGTGAGGACCGGCCAGCGGTTGCACACGCTCCTGCGAAACGCCACGGCGCGAAGTCGGGGGGGCGCGTCCGCATGTCCCTTGGCATTTAGGAGTCCACAGAACAATTGAACTTAAAGTGAAAAAATCGACAGCATTGAAAGGATAAAGATAAATAAAAGACATACACCAAGATAAAGGAAAGCTCGCGGCGACGAGGGAAGAAAGCAGCAAAATAAGAAGGCTCTTGATGGAATGAAATCAGACACTTCGCTAGCTTGGCTTGCTGAGAGGGTCGGCGAGTAGCAAGGGGCGGCCTTCACCGCATGGCCCTTCGTCCGACCCGATTGGAGCCCTACAACGTCGCGCGATTTCTTGTATAATCACCAAGCCGCATTAAACCTGGGCACATGCAGCTTCGGTCGGCGCGGCAGGCCGACGATTGCAGTGCGATGTTATCAAGACGCGCAACGGTTGCTGCATGTTGCTGGCGCGTTTTGCAGCGGCCGCATGATGTGACCTCGCACGGTGGCTTGCTACGTCATGCCGCTAACAGGACAGACGCGTTTTGGCGTTCACAGCTTGGTCAGGATCTATCTATATCCCAGCACAGATGCCGCCCAGCGCGGTGCCGCTCCTAGAGCGCCTCCACGTCCGTGCTGCTACACAAGTCCCCGGCACCTGTGGGTAACACTTCCACATACGCACACACGCCGGCGCCTCCTATGCTGCAGACTGCACACTACCATTCTAACCCTAAGGAAAGTTCGAGGTGACGCTGGAATCCTTCCTTATGCACGGCGAGTCACTACCGCCACCGTAAGCCGCAATAAACGCAGCCAGCTGCTTCACCAGAACCACCCGATGATTTAGCCGTCCGCTGTGTCTCCGGTGCAAATCAGCTATGTCAACCGCCGTAAAGCGCGTTGCAGTTGCATTCATTCTGACTTAGGGTTGTACAGCGAGAGACAATACGGCAGCAGCCGGATACAGACTTGTAGTGCCAGCTGCTGCGGTATTGTCGTGGCTATAGCTGGACCTCGGGAGAGAGTGCTGGGGTATGCTACGATATGCAGGCAGACGGACTGGAATTGTTGTTGTTGTTACATGGTCGTGGGTGCGTTCCCCGTACCTGCAAACCACCCTAATACGAGCCGAGGGCTCAAGGGCTGCCAGATCGCCTATAAGCACCATCCTACCTCGCACTTCAAACGAAGTGATGAAGGATACTAACGACCAAAGGGAACGATAGAGTTGCGGTGGGACCATATACGTTCCAGCATCCTTGCCATGCGTTCAGGATCCCACTTCATAGCGTCCTTCATGTCCTCGAAGCGTGGGAAATCCATATCAGATCTGATTTTGTCGTACACCGGACAGTCCAGCAAAATGTGCTTCTCATCCTCGATATGGCTATCAGTGCCGCAGCAAGGGCATACTCGCTCCTCCCTAGGTATATAACGCCGTCCCTTACGCGCTCTGTTAGCCGCCAATGCCCAACAGCAAAGCCTAAACTGCATAAGCTTGCGATTCGCTGGACGCGGGATAAAGTTGTGATATGCGGGAGCACCTCCTTCCTGCCCGCTTGTTCGGCCGCCAGACCCATCCAATGCTTATACTTCGCCATGTGAATTCCTGGTTGCTTGCCGTCTGACGGGTACACGTCAGGCTGGACATATAAACGCGTATGCTTCCAACCACGCACTAATCGGTCCTTGAACTCCAAAATTTGGCCTGTTCATCAGCCACTCCACTCGTTCGTCTACCTCATGTAGCCCTTGCGGGGCCTCTTTCCATACGTCGTGCCCCCCAAAAACATAGAAAACGGAGGAGAAGTGTCCCCCATCCGGCCCCTTCGGGGTTGGAGAGGGACTCTGCGACCTCCTGTCGCAAAACTTGGTGTGCCACAGACCCACGCTGTAAACAGACATGGTTCCAAAACCTCACAACATGCTTGAAAACGTGGTAGTGTAGGGGTAGCTGCGACAGCTCTGCAAACAGGAGGCGGTGTGTTGGTCTGGCAGCTCCTACAATTTGTCGCATGAAAGATATCTGAAGCTGCACCGCTCTGTCCTTTAGGCATGCCTCAAAGGGCCCCTCCGCAAAGTTACTCGCATCACTCCGCCTCCTGAGCCTGTCCAAGACCTCAGCTAGCATAAACGGCCCCCACGCTTGGCAACCATACAACAGTATTGCTCGTACCTGCGTATCGAAACACCTCATCCTCACATCTGGGGCGAACAACTTTAGCTTATCTAATTTTGCACTCAACGCGAACATAGCTGCTCTAGCTGTGTCATACAACTGCTGACGGCAGGCCCAGAACTGCCGTTCCGGCCCATACACTAACCCCAGATATCGTGCGCTGTCCTTAGCCGGTATGGCCTCTCCAGACTGGAATTAAGAGGTCCCGTAGGTTATACCCATGCTCAGTCTCGAGGCCGTCCTTCCTGCTGCTGATTTCCCACCTGCTGCTGGTGTCCCACCTGTTTCTCTCCCTCTCCCTCCGCCTCCTCCTCTTCTGACCATACCCGCACTTGCTGTTCGTGCAGTTGGCCTTGTTGCTGACTGTAGCCCCTGTGGGGTAAAGGACGATATTTGGACCGGAGGCCCGCGCTATCATGGAATCATACATAAATGTAAACAAGATTTTTTTGTCCAGGACGCATGTGAATGTCTGCACTTTTTGGGCGGGCCCCAGCACGAAGCGCCCAGGGGCCCCCCGCCATGTAGGATTGCCCATGTCCGTGTGGCCGTGTGTTTGTCTCTCTAACGGACCAAACATAATATCCCGCCTGGCGGAAACGCGTTATTGATAATATATTGCATTCTGTATTGCAAGGTATCTCGCCTGTAGCCAACAAAAATCCTATGAGCACAAACAAGTTTGGCTGCCGAGGTCAAAGTCACATCAACGCCTCTCGGGCTAAGTGTAATCTGAAAAGGTGCCGCGTATCTCAATTGAATTCTGAGATGACGGCGTATGAGAACTCGAACACCCAGCTTGTGTTACCATTTGCCCGCACGGGCACTCCGACTTGCCATCAGCAGGCCGACAGATTTGCTTTCATTTCTCTATGAAGTACGCAAGCTGTTCGTTTGCACAATTACTTTGGCCAATGCTCGGGGCCTCCGAAGACTTGCAGTGTGCCGCGATGAAGCTCGCGGCCGTGAGGGCCGATTGCTGAAGCCGCTGGCTCTCCGGGGATAAACATCACAGACAGCACCGGAAAGCTTGGGGAAGTGTGTCGAGCTAGGCATTGAGGGGGCCGCCAAGGGCGCGTGAGCAGGCGTCTGAATAGGCAGGTCAATGCCTGAAGGGGCGCCGTAGGCAGTGCATACGATGCTGTACGGCGCTGTTTTCCGTGTGTGTTCGGGCTGCGGCAGCAGACAGCAAAGCCAAAAGGCTGAGGGCCGGCAAGCTGCGATTGTGTCTGCTGACCGTTGAGCAGCCGGCCTGGACCGCGGACTTGGCGGCCGAGCCCCTGCTGTGTGCCGGTAACGGCACCTCAGACTCATACGTTTACACCCAAGCAAGGGGCTGTCGGTGGCAGGTCACGGACCTCCCGACTACGTGTAACGGCCAATGACTCTTAGCCGTGTCTGCTAGGTGCCAGAGAGACACCGTCTCTTCAACAGGTTATGAGCCCCGGCTTCCTGCCTCCCGCCCTCTGACAAGCATACCTCCCACAGCATCAGCACTGCTGCAACAAGCACAGCTCCCACCACGTTGACACAACCCATCAATTGTCACACGTGTCACCCTAGCTACCGGCCTGTACGGATGCAGGGGGCCCCCGCCCTTTTTCAGGCTTCGAGGAAGCCGACACAGCTCGTCCCCATAGGGATTACCGGAGCCAAGGCTTGTCGCTATATGAACTGGATGGGAGCGGCCCCGCCTAGGGGTGCCCGTCTCGATTGGTTAGGGCACACTAAAGTGACCATGCCCCAGCGTCTGCATCAAGTGCACATGCGTTTCCGGTTAGGCTGTTGGGGGTTAGAGTTTTTTAGGCCTAATGGGCGTGAGTGCACCATGCGTACCTGCAGGCTTTGTGACTGTGGAGCGGTTAAAGGTGAATTGCATGTTTTTGATGAATGCCCCGCTTACAAGAGCATACGGGTGTACGATGGTGACCTAGTCTTTGAGGGGCGCAGCATGCGCACCATTATGACTCAGGCGCCACCCCTGGCAATGGCCAGGTACCTCTCGGAAATCTGGGAGGCCAGGCAAGCGAACGAGGGATGATGATGATGATGGCCCCCCGCGTACCCGCATCAATACTAATATAACGTCCATGGCCCCCCCAGCTTGTACGGACACACGTGCACTCGCATGCGGAACTTGTAACTTCGGGCACTATCGCCGCCAGGCCATGAAACGGACTCGCCGCATGTTCAGGACACAAATAAAAAGTTAGCTGTAAATAAAGTCCTCTATC
>NW_003307548.1:1297540-1311829 GCF_000143455.1 Volvox carteri f. nagariensis | reverse complement strand
GTGTGTGTGTGTGTGTGTGTGTGTGTGTGTGTGTGTGTGTGTGTGCGTGCGTGCGTGCGTGCGTGCGTGCGTGCGTGCGTGCTTGCGTGTGTGTGTGTGTGTAACGGACCAAACATAATATCTCGCCCGGCTGAAACGCGTTATAGGTACTATACAGCATTCTCTATTGCAAGGTATCTCGCATGTAGCCAACAAAAATCGTGCGAGCACAAACAAGTTTGGCTGCCTCAATTAACCGAGGCCAAAGTCACATCAACGCCTCTCGCGCTAAATTTCATCCCGAAAACTGCCGCGTATCTCATAATGGAATTCTGAGATGACGGCGTATGACAACTCGAACACCCAGCTTGTGTTACCATTTGCCGGCATGTGCAATCCGACTTGCCACCAGCAGGCCAACATAATTTGCTTTCATTTCTCTATGAAATACACAAGCTGCTTGTTTGTTCATTTACTTTGGCCAATGCACGGGGCCTCCGGAGACTTGCGGTGTGCCCCGATGAAGCCCGCGGCTGTGGGGCGGAATCCGCCCGGCGGATTGCTGAGGCCGCTGGCGCTTCGGGGATAAACATCACAGACAGCACCGAAATTCACCCAGCTTTCGTTACCATTTGCCCGCACGGGCATTCCGACTTGCGGTCTGCCGCACTGTCCATGCGGCATGCACCCGGGATGGATGCGATTCGCGTGGAGCCCGCAGGCGGTGCTGACGATTCCGCCGGTGCAAGCTTAGCTCTCACACCATCAGCACTGCTGCAACAAAGCACATCTCCCACTGCGTTGACACTACCCATCAATTGTCACACTTGTCACCCTTGCTACCGGCCTGTACGGACGCAGAGGGGCCCCGCCCTTTTTCCGGCTTCCTTGAAGCCGACACCCAATCTTGTCAGCCAGAGCCGTATGCGGAATCGTTTCAAAGCGTACGCATGGCCTTTAAGGCTGCGAAACCCCGCTGGCGCCGCGCGCGCGCACTCAGCCGGCGGAGACGGGCATCGGCGCGGGGACGGCTGGCATGGCGGCAGTTCAGCTGGAAGGAGAGGAGGACTACTGTGTTATTGTGGAGTAGTCATATAGCGGTGTGTATGTTTGGTAGCTGTATTGATACATTAGCCCCTATGTGTTTTTAAGAACTGAGCCGCGAGCGAGGGTGTTGACCGGCGAGCCGTTATCCCCGTTGTTGTTTGTTTTACCAACGTGTGTTTTGCTTTGCTGTTTTGTGGCGATGGCAAACTTTACTGGCATTGCGTCGCGCAAGCAGATGGCTCGGGTCCAGGACAAACTCCATGGCTTTGTTTATTTCCGTTTACAGATAGGTTTTCTGTATTCCTATAAGTCTATTTCTGGGCCTGAGGCTGTGTCCCGGGACGGTTGCGCTTTCTAGGCACCGGCAACTGCGGTGGCGCCTTGCAAGTTCAGTTCAGTTTGCATGAATATAACAAATAAAACATCACGGTACTAGAGAAGCAGTTTGTTTGAGGAAGTACATGAAAGCGGTACCAACTAACTCCAGGGTGGGCCTCACTTCGAGTCAGGAACCCCCGGACGTCTTGCGAAATTGAGTGTGTGCCATCTGACCCCGACGGCAGCCATCTATTAGCTCCTGCTACGAGTCTATTGCCATTGCCATTTCTGTTACAGATATTGGCTGTGCTCTTACGGCCTGATCGATGAAAAGGCCGCACCGAACCAAAAGGAAAAAGAAATAATGTAGTAGAGCGAAAAGGGCGGGCGACGCGGCCTCCAGGGTGGGAGGGCGGGGCGCGTGCTGAACAACAAAAACAAGATACAGAAAACCTGCAACACGCGCTATTTATGCAAAAGACGATCCTGAGGACACGGATCGCCGGCCTCAAGTCGTACCACTTAAAACGGCCGTAAGGCCCTACGCCTTAGCTAACCCGGCTCAAGCTTCGCATAGCCCGCATTAAAGTTAAGGAGGCAACACCGCAATGGAACGGAAACGGCATGACATAATATGAAATATGTTTGTCATGGAAAACAATTTGGATAACTCCTGTTGGAAGTCAAGTCACAAGGCATCTGTTAAACCATGACCTTGAAGCAAGGAACGAAAACCAAATGAACTTTGGACTCTCTAATACAAATTAAGGCAAGAAGAATGTGAATATGAGGCGGAGGTCTGATCCGTGTCGTGACCGAGGTCGCCCGCGTGGTAACTGGCACACTAATTCCCTCCCTAGAACACCCGAGGCACCCAGCAGGAGACGTAGACCCATGCTTTCCTTCGCCACCCTTTGCCTGTTTCGTGCGCCAAGCTGATCTTTCATGTTGTTGTTAAGGAAGCACGGATTGCTGGTGGCACCGTGAGGTTTGGAGTCATTATGGCTACAGCACGGGGTCTGGCACTGCACTATGGCACCGTTGCTGACACCGGGGACCCCACCACCCAGCCAGACGACGCTGCTTGTCACAGCGAAGCTCGATCTGCACCATGTTTTCTGCTGGCATCGAAGCACCAGCATGCTCATAGGCAGGTGCATCCCCATACGCCGAACCACTGGACTTCGGAAAGCTATTGACAGCACTAACAGGGTGGCGAAATATATAGTCCGACCCCTTTCTGTTTCTAATGACTGTCTCTTTAAGCAGCGAGGTAAGCAATGACTTATCCAGACCTTCTCGCGCTAAGTAATCTCTCAGTTCTTGTTCTAAAGGTGTAAGGATATGGGACGGACAGACTAAATGACAGCGATTGCCCAGGTGAAGCCCACCAAGGTACCGAGGATCGTTTTTCGACGCCATTTTCACTGCAATGCAAGTTCAAGCCTAAGCGTGAATAAACCTAAACACAATGTACTACTTGGCAAATTTTCACAATCATCTGAGTATCAGGCCTGAGACGCAATCAGAGACTAACTGGGAGTCTCCGGAAAAGTTATTGGCGCGCTAACAATGGCTAACAAAGCCTAACAAAGTACTGTTTCCACTAGCAGCCCCGAAACCATCATTTTCCCGTCTTTTAGCGCCACTTCGCTCCTGCTCGAGCATATTTTTCTTGAACATTAAAGAGAAATGAGGAGGGCAGTTGTCCTGCAAATTGCCGCTGGGATGTTGCCCATTCTGGGTGGCAACATGGACATCGGCAGCGCTGAACAGTTGGGACAGCGGACTCTGCATGGGCTGCTGAACGGTTGCCATGAAGGCATTGTGCAGTGAAGCAGGAAAGTTCTCAGACGGAACCGGCGAGGGCGACTGGTTCTGCGACATTTCCGTTTTGGTCAACGGCGCAAGTCGGCAAGCAGTCAGGGTAGTAGACGGAAAGCAAAGCAAAGACCGGGTGACATTAAAATTTAAAAAGAAACTACGAAATTTTCCGCGCTCAAAGTTAGCAAGGCTTATGGCAGGTCCGGGGGAGCTTTACCTTTTGTGGGCTTATTGGACCAGGGAACGAGCCGAAACTTGACCAGGTTGCGGAAACTTTTCGTAATCGGGAGGCCCTTTGCGGAAAGGCTGCGGAAACTGCGGAAAGCTGCGAAAACTAAAAAATGGATATGTAACGATGTTTTTTAGCTCTTCTCAGTGTGGCGATAACATGGACAGTCTGAAACCAGCTTGTGGCAGTGCGGTTCTGTCCGGTGGGATCTAGAATCTGGTGGATTCCAATCGTGCTCGAAGGTAGAGCCATCTAAACGTATTACTGGGGCCAAGCGATCAACTATTGTGTGCCCACACCCTTGACGGTGTTCACCCTGCCCCCTTCAAGCAGCCCGCCTCTCTTTGAACCCTGAGACCCCAGGCCTGAGCAGCCCTATCGTATACCACGACGGATTGCTCTGGGATGCTCAGAAATTGCCACTCGTATGTTACATGGGTAAGGGCCCGGGGAGCCCTGAAACACTGAATAATAATCGTCTCCCTGTCCGTTGCGGAGCAGTGACATGTCTGCATGCCTACTCCACCTACCCGTCCGGCATGTCTGCATGCCTCACGGACAAGTCTATGCTAACTGTGAATTAATCCAGTAATCGTCCAAACAACATGAATTTAAAATAAAAAATCTAAAGGAATAAAAAAGGCGAGAGGGCTAAAGTATCTAAAAATGGCACCGCACAACGATAACTGCAACGACGTGGCTCTGTTTAACTTCAACCACGTTTACGGACATTGTGGAATCAATTATCAAAAACCCTTCTTCTGAGCAGAAACACAGCCAATCTCTATGACTTCGGCAGCCCCCAGGTCGGGGCCAGTGGTTGTTGACATTTGACTTAATCTAATAACTCCATAGTGTAAAGTAGTCTTTAAATGGCAAACGCATGCCTGGAATCTGTTTTTCAATTTCCGCCGTACAGCAAACGCGGAAATGCGGATTCTCTTTCCGCATTTCCGCCAATCTGGGCTTCGCTGCGGAAAGCGTGACGAAACCTATTTACGCAGGTTTCCGTTTCCGCAGGTTTCCGTTTCGGCTCGTTCCCTGTATTGGACTGCAAACAAGCACATGGGCCCCACGTTCTTCGCCGTCCCTCCGCCTTCCGTCAAACCTTTTGCATTTCTATCATTTATTTATATAGAATATGTGATATTGCGAAACAGAACGTGCAAAGCTGACGTCCCGGGTGAGAATTTTTAAAAAGGTCGCTAACAGACTTCCCAGTTGAGACACCCTGTAATGCTCGTCCCTGTAGGGCTCTCTGTGACCGTACATCATGCTTGCAAGGCGTCTCACCCCTTTTCGTATGTTACTGAACATTATCTTTAATGTGGACTTCGTGTGTGGCTAGTGGACAGGTGTTTCCACAGGGCTCGGGCCGAAACTGTACTGCGTTAGCCGAAATAGTTTCCGATTTTGGGAGCCTCCTGCGAAACCCCGCGAAACCATCGGAAACTGTCGGAAACCTAAAAAAGCTTTATTTTATGACGTCCATGGTATGCAAACGTTGTTAGTGGGCCCTATGTGCCATTGCGCCTCATGGGACGTGCTCCTGTGTGTCCGAAGGCACTGACGAGGCGCTGCAGGCGTCCTTGGTCACTACTGCCTGCAGCTCGTGCCGAACTCATGCGGACGGAACCCGCGCACTTTTGCGCGATATGGAGGCGCATCTCCTGAAGGCGCCCTTGCTTGAACTCGATCCGGCAGTACTTGCAGATGATAATCCAGTTCTTAGACTTTGCGTTATATTCTTTCTTCTCAAAGTGAGCCCAAACGGTCTGATCAGCGGGCCTTCCGCCCTTGTTTTTGACCTGCTCTGTGTCTGCACTCACAACGCAAGTTGTCTGAGACATTGTTAAGATAAACTCAACATTCGCAAAGTTTTGCAGCCTTGCATAACGCGCCTACGCTTTGAAACTATGCCTTAATAGCAACCCGTCGTATGGTTCCGGGGCGCTTAGTGGAAACACCTGTTCAATAGCCACACACTAAGTCCACTTTAAAAATAATGTGGGAATGTGGGAGTGTGCGGCCTTAGTGGAAATACCCTGTATGAATTTTCCCGCTCGGAAGTTATGTCTAATGTGGACTTAGTGTCCGAGACGTTTCCACTGGGCCCTTCGGCTTTTCGCGTACGGAGCCCCTTCTAGCCCCTTTACGCGATTTTTTTAAAGAACTTTTACTTTCGGTTAATGTATATAACTAGTTTCTTATCGCTTGCATGATTTGGTGAGCCAGGTGTGAGACTTTTCGAACTTAGGGTTAGTGTGCGGCCAAGTGGAAACACCCTGTTTATAGCAACCTGTCGTATGGTTCCAGGGCGCTTAGTGGAAACACCTGTCCACTAGCCACACCTCATCGAATAGGGATGTGCTAATTACTTGACATACACCACCACACTGCCAACTTCGACGTACGTTTTGAAATGACGATGGTCCCGCAATTTAGTTGGCTAGGGTGAGTGCCCCGAAATACCGGAGAAGGTAGGGTTTCGCCAGGTAGCGGCCACGGGTGAAGATATGAGCCCCCTGTCCCACACATTATACATTAGAAGTGTGGCCTGAGCACCTGACGAAATTTGTTGGGGCTTCGAATTCATCCAGGCAAACCCCCCACCCACTGCCGTCCAGCCAAATTTCAAACCCACACTTTCTGTCATACGACAGCGAAAGTCATTTATTGCGAAATCTGATATTTTTCGTTCAAGCCCTTACGCTTTGAAGTGTGAGGCTGGAAATTGCGTTCTATCAATTCCCCCCCAAAAAATATACCGTAGTGCTAAGCTAATTTTGGTGATTTCCATTTGGCGAGAGCCAAAGAACGCATTCGAAAATTGCCTTCGCGCATGCCAGTTGGTGACAGTTCAAGCGGGAAATAGGTCTGGATTTTCACGTGTTCTAAAAATAGGTGACGGCCAAAGGTATTCAGTCCCCGATCCCACAGAGATTAAAACGGACAATTGCAACTTTTTGGTTGATTTCACTATTACAAAACCAGAAATTTGGCGATTCCGTAACCGTAAATAAAATTTTACCCTAGAGGGCACATGGAGCACCCGCCGGGAACCAGGGAATGCGGGAACCAAGGTGCATGCAGCTACCCTTCGTCTCAATTTGACACAGGTAAACAGAGGGATCAGCAAAATGGAATCTTTGCACCGACCCTTGAAGCGTAGCCACCAGCTAAAGTGAAAAGTCAGCGCATTGGCTTCGAAGCGATAAGGTTAAATTTGGCCGAGGGGTGCACGCAAAGGAACTCGTCCTGACAGTAGAGTACCTTCGTGGGATCACAATGGCTGGAATAATCCCTGAGCAAGTCGTCAAACTGTGACTTCGTCTCGGGCAGCGTTATGACCGTTTGCAGAATGGACGACTTGCACATGTATCCTGCAGCCTTCAGCATCTGCATAACCTCCAGGTACTCGTACTTCCACGTTCCCAAATGGTAGTAGGTCATCTCGAAAAAGACGTACAGGGGAGACTCTTTCGTGAATATCCGCCTTCCTGACAAGAAGGCAGCCGGCTCCCACCCCCCAACATCTACCTGCAAATCAGCACCAACAGAATTCGCTGCATTACAGCAAAACACCCTTCTCCTGGTGTCTATTTTTTCCGCGTCCATTGTGATCAGTGTAGGTGGGCATAAAGGGGAGTGGGCTTTGGAGGTATGTTTTCCGCAGGACAGCTCTTACGGCCGCCTCAACATTGGGTCCCACAGGGGTAACCTCTGGACATAAGCAGTAAGTGATTCCAGCTGGCAGAACATACCAGCAAGCCGATTGCAAAATGGTGACAGTTACTCGCCTTGACGTACAGTACGGGCTGGCGGACGACGTCGTCGAGCACCACCGCCTTGGTCGCGGCGTGCAACGGAACGGGTGGTGCATTCGAAACGTTCTTGGGGCGAGCTCTCCATCCGTCGAACTGGACGTCCGCGGCCTTCGATACAATCCCCTCAAAAACTCGGACGCGGTTCGAAAAATCATTCAGGGCAATTGACATGTTCAAATATGCCAGGACTTCTTTGTTACCATCGAAAGCGAAAGCTTTGCAGCCAAAGGCTGCAGCGAGCAAGCTGTAGTATCCCACGTGGCTACCGACGTCCAGAACCAGCTGAGGGGCGCCTCTCTTTCCGCAATAGCGTGAAAAAATTTCGACTGCACCTCGGGTCTCTTCCGGATTCCACCGCCCTAGCGAGTTTAGGACGAAGGCAACGTGTCAAGCTACCAAGGTAAACCATGCTACTAAAAGTTGCCAGGGCTTCATAATAGCCTCAGGGACTTCAGGGGCTGTGACCTGGGCACACGTTCGCAAAAGGATGTACGCTTAACTGAGCCGTTCGGTGACCTCGGCCAGGCACGAATCGCTGGCCAGGCACGAATTCCTGGCCAGGCGCGAATACTTCGCCCAATACAAGACAGCTTTGTCCATAAGTTCGATGACATTCATGGGTCTGAAGCTTTTTGTCCCAGACGCTTTATGCCAGTGCTCCGCACATCAGCCGCAGGCTCCCGGAAGTTGGTTCGCATTAGCAGGTCAGAGCTGTCAGAGATTCAAGTTCACCTGGGATTCCCGGCGGGGCAACACCATCGCGTACGTTTTGCGGCCAAAGGAAAGGATCCGCACATTGACGCCGAACCCAACCTCGAAAACTTTGACTCCCCTGGCTTCCGCAACCTGGTTAGCCGCTTGATAGGCCAACCGGAAGGCGTCCTCGCTTTCCTTTTGGTGACATGATGCCGATGGGACTAACTCCAACCTGGCAAGAAGCACACCGAGCGCAAATCCTGCCGCACCTAGGAGAAAGAAGCACCAAGGTATCCTTTTCATGGTGTTAAATGCAACAACAGCGCTCAAAGGCAGTTTCACAGGAGGCCAAACGTTAACAGTAAAGGACACTGTTGGTTCGCTATCTACTGGACACCAAAGGACCTGCAGGATTCCAAGGGAAACAGAACATTGGAGGATATATAAGTAATATCATGTTACGCTGTAAAAGGAATGAATATAACTTGCTCGTGAGGAGCCAAACAAAATTGGTTGTACAGTCCCCTGTGTCGCGTAACATCGAACTAGACGCAAGGCCACAACATAAAAAAAAGGTTAACTTCATGTTACCGGAGAGAACGGTCCAAGCGAAATTGCACACGGGTCGAGGACGCCGAGGCGAGGTCGTGCCTGGTTAAGCAGAATGCGATTTAAGCAGAATGCGATTTAAGCAGAATGCGATTTAAGCAGAATGCGAAGGCCACGAGCGCCGCGCAAATGGCAGCCTTCAAAAGCCTCCTGGCGAGGCCCTCAAAAGCCAGGAGCACGGGCTTTACGTACCTGCGTAGAATTCGCGGGCGCGCGAAATTCGCGCGGGAGGTGAAGCGGCTTAATGAACACATCCACGTGCTCAGCTAAATAGTAGAATGATACGGCCATGTTTGCCTTGCCCAGCAGGCAAAGTTTCAGCGTTTGTGGATCTGGCCAACGGCTTCGTACGCTAAACGGAGCCGTGCGCCTCCGGCGGGCTTGCCATGCGGCTCAGCGCGTAAGGCCCTTTACGACGTTTGCCATTTATAGACATAACCAATTGCAGCATTTCGAGATGTCCGCAGGTTACCAGAGGTTTCGCGAAATTTCGCACAAAGATCATAAATCGGAAACTGTTTCGCAAACGCAGCCTAGGTTTCAGCCCGAGCACTGGACCTAGATCGCAAGCTGGAGACGAAATGGACGCGCACATGTCGCATTTGTCTGACATATATGCGCCACATGTCAGACATATGCGTTACATCTCACTCTTTCAGGGAATGGACACTCAAGGTATTTCCACTAGGCCGCACACTAACTTTTGGACATTATCTTTAATGCGGACTTAGTGTGTGGCTAGTGGACAGGTGTTTCCACATCGCCCCAGAACCATACGACAGGTTGCTGTAAAGGCACCAAACCATTGCTTTAGTAAGAGTGGGTGTATTTGATGCGCAAATCATTACAATTTGGTTGGCGAATTGCTGGAATATGGGCAATTCGACCGGTCCTGCTGTGAATTCCACTGGTTAGCGGGCTATTTGCGGCTGTGGATAAAGGAAAATACAAAAGCCAACGTAGGGCCTTGAAGAAGGAAAATGGCTGACTATGAATTTTCCCGCTCGGAACTTAATGTCCACTTTGAAAGTTATCAGCAGGTCTGAGGACCTGATAACTAGTGTGCCACTAAGGCGGACTTAGTGTCCGAGACGTTTCCACTGGGCCCTTCGGCTTTTCGCGTACGGAGCCCCTTTACGCGATCTTTTTAAAGAACTTTTACTTTCTATTAATGTATTTAACTAGTTTCTTATCGCTTGCATGATTTGCTGAGCCAGGTGTGAGATTTTTTGAACTTAATGTTAGTGTGCGGCCTAGTGGAAATACCCTGATTGTCAAGAAAGGGCTGCTGGGCAATACTGGAAAATACCATGAAAGGAACACCCAAGGAAACGTGGAACGAATCGAAATGAAGAAGTCCTGCAATTGACGAACGATTCCGGACAGGAGGGTAGGATCCGGGCTGGAATTAGGGAGGAGCTCTGTCGCAGAATTAGCCTGGATTTTATTCCTGACAAAAGAATTGGTCTGCCGAGGTCTGGAATTGTTCTGGCGGACTCGCCGGAGGTATTCGAATTGCGCTGTGGAGCCTCGGAATTGGGCTGTGCTGGGCCTGAATTGGCCTGTCCGGGTGTCGAATTGGCCTGTCCGGGTGCCGAATTGGCCTAACAGGGTATTGAATTAGCCTGACAGGGTATCGAATTGACCTGTTCGGGGTGTCAAATTGGCCTGACAGGGTATCGAATTAGCGTGTTCAGGGTGTCGAATGGGCTGTCAAGTTGGCAGGATTGGCTCGGGCTGGCATCCAAAAGCACATGACTTTTAAGGAATTTACAGAAAACTTTGCAAGAGGACCGCTTACAAGTGCCTCATGTGCGTATTAGTTTCGATCCCACGACATGGAGTGGGAAAACTTGCACACCTGGTTACCGTACTCTGGCACTACTACTACTACCGGAGGCAAGCACTCAGGGCCACGACTGCATTACCCAGTCAAGTCAGCCGCCGAGGTCCCACTGTTTTCCCACCACACTTCATCGGCAGTTCGTCCAGTTTATCCCACAACACTCGTATGCATGAACAGGTTCGGGTGGAAACAATGACAAATCTCTGATACACCGCTAAACTCAGTACCACGAGCTACATTGAAAACAAATGAAAATGCAGATGTCTGCCGAGAAGAATATGTTCGCCATATGCAATCTATGCCTTAATCCATCGAGCTCTCCGTTGGGCGGGGCATGGCCCATGAAGTCGCCCCCGGTATTTCGCCCATGCAACCAAACACTGACACAAAACGTTGCACGCCTGGGCCCATGTAAACCACGACACTTCCGTGTGGATTGGCTACCCGCGCTCCCCATGTCAGGGGTCCTCCCTCCTGCTGTTGACTCCCGGATTGCCCACGCACAAACGCCAAACGTTGGCGCAGAAAACAGACGGGCCATTGTAGTATGGCATCAAACCACGCATAACCCACAGCGGCTTTCAGCAGCAGTACTGCTTGGTGAATGCGACCGGCCGTGTACTGCCAGTCTTAGCACCGATGAACCACCCCCTGATGCAGCCGCTGATGCAGCAGGCATATGGGTCTACACCGCCGAGCTCTGACCAGTTCGTTTTGAACTCGCCTACACAGGGTTGTAAAACAAGGGGGGCATTTCTGTTGTCATATGGTATGATGTTTCATAGACGTCGGTATGTATAACATTATGCAATTGGGTGGGTGGGGTGAGGTGGGTTCCTCCTTTCTAGGTTGCCCACTCTTCCCTGCCACACATCTCACGTCGCCACTTACCAGTAGCACCACGCGACTTGACGCGGGGTGGCACATCCTCTGCTTCGGTGATGGCGGCTGGTGCACTCATCGGGACCACAGTTCCGCCGCGTCCTCGACGGTGCCAGTCTCCGCGTCCCTGTGTCCCTGATCCTCCACGGCCCCCTCCGATGCCGTTTTGATCTTGAACAAGAGGGATTTCGCGTCCGAGACGGTAAGGCCCGGTACATTCCCTCTCAGTGCCATGGCGGTGCGAAGCGGGGAGAGCTGGAAATCCTCTGCAATGAAGGACACACTGTCTTTCAAAACACCGTTCGCAAAGTTTCCGGTTGTTCTCGGCACGGGGACATCGCCGCCCCACGTCTCTGGCACGGACTCGCGCTTTTCTCTCTGTGATCAATCTCTCACCTCGGAACAGTTCCCATGCTTCACCAACGGAGTAGACGCCGAGATCTTCTTCAAATTGACGACGCACAGCATCCACCCGTTCATCGTCCCCGTCCAGCACATCGTGGAGACACGTCGCGAGAGCCGCGACATCAGACTATAGACGCAGCAGAGAATTAAATAAACCCCGAGTGAAGGCGAATGGCTGCAAGTGCACCATGGCGCATTTGCATGGTTGGAAGCCACAAAGCATGAAAAGACATACCGCGTCATTTGGACTTTGTGTCAGCTGGTCTCGAGGGTCTCCATCTTCCGCAGTGTCCTCCAGGGCGACATCTATAGCGGCCATTTACTCGCCACTCCTACCCGAAAGTAACCTATCTTCTATGTAATCAACGCTAAACGCTGAAGTTGGGTAGGTATGTAATACTATTGTAAGATTATCGACTGTGACATGCTTGCAACCCATACTTACATGCGCACCAAACTCTTGTTGTACGGAAGCGTGGTGTATGCATTAATGCATGACAGTGCGCGGCGCTGGAAGTGCTTTTGGTATACTTATACATCTCTATGCCGTTGTTGTGCAATATCTAAGGCGTGTTCCTTTTAAAAAGCTGAAGGTATTTAGACAGTAGGGAAGCATTTCTAAAAATCTCGGTAAACCATTGTAATAAGTATGCCAGTTTATATTATCACCATAGGTTCTTGTGTCGAACGGTGCTAAATGAACCATGGTGCATGCATGGAAGTATTCGGGGCGGAGAAGTCTCAGGCCTCTGCTATGGAAGTCCTGGAGAAACGTCAGCTTGATTGCAGAGTCTGTGGACGCCAGCACACGATTAACTTGTGTTGCTGTGGCCACCCAGCGCCATGCAAGGTCCTGTACCCACAATTTTGTGTTCAGGCGCTTTGTGGCTTCGATGGATCTAGCTGTGGAGTTAAGTATGCGTCCTTCGCAGCCTTCGCACCGGCAGTGTTGGATACGGATGCCGGTATGCCATGTTTTCAGACCTGTTGTCGCAGCGCGGGCTTCGAAGCACGGCGCCGTTGCCCGGTCCGTTACCCATGCCGGGCGCCCGTCCAGCGCGCCCCGCCTTCCTGCAACAACTAGCCGAGCGTCGGCGCCGTGTTATCGGTGGGATGTCGTGCCCTGGACTGCGCGACGAATGTTACGCCTGCCTATACGGCTGTTCCCAGGCGGGTGTGTTGGGGCCGCGGGACATTGAGGCCGCCATCATGGACACGGGCGGCGATGCAGGGAGCCTGGTACCCCGGGTTGTTGATGGCAAAGGCAAGGCTAGCGTGTTGGTCTGCCTGACAAATGTTAACCCACATGGGAATCCTGACATGGCGCCACAGGCGGATACATTCTTCCGGGAGAATCAGCTTCCAGCATACTACGGCGAAATCGACTCCATCCGGTCCGTTGTCTGTAGTTTCTCCTCCGCAGCTGTACGGCCGTGTGCCGCGTGTCTGGCCCTCAACAGAAATCACCAATTGAAGCGTTCAGCCGACGCTGCTTCACTGCGAGTCGCTGCGACACAGCGAGTCGCGACAGACCCAAGTGTCATTGTCCCCTTCCGTTCTGCCGAGGGACTTGAGCGTGCGGGACACGTTGAGCTCTTTGAGCGGCTCAAGGTGGTCACATCCGCATTGATCGCCGAGCGGGCAGATCGAATAGCGCTGGACAGGGAGATTAAGCGGCGGACATCCCTTTTCCAGGCTGATAGAGTGAGGCTACAGGCATACGCTCGGGCAGATGCATCACGCAGTGAACTCGTCCGACTGCTCGAAACATCACAACAACGAGGTATGATGCAGTGTCGGCATGCGTGAGTAGTGTAGGCTGGCGTGCGCGTACACATGCCTTGACTTGTTAACCGTCGGGCCATACCTCATCAGCTTCCCTGCACTGCGCGCGCTGAGCAAGCGCATGCCCCATGTCAACATCTCGTCCCAGGATCTCAACTACAAGGACAAACAGAACCAGCGCGCCACTCTCAAGTAGGCTCTATCCAACCTGGAATTAGGTACAGACTGGTTTGTGGCTGACTTACCGCCATTCACTGACAGACAGGTTGGCCGACCTCGACATGGATCCCTCAACTGGAAGCGTCAAGGCAGTCGGTGTGCTGCGTGACGCACTGGAGACAGGTTCACACAGTCCGGTTGGCGGTGATGGTCCTATCGTTGACGGCTCGTATTATGCTACCTTCCTCTATGTGACGTTCATGCATTATTTAGTAGCTGGCCGCTGAAAAGGCCTCTCGAGATGCTGGTGGTCGTGCTATGCGTGTACCAGCTTACTGTGCTTACTGTGTACCAGCTACTACAGCTACATTGTGCCGGGCCACACTACTGCAGGGCAGGCGCGTGTGCTTACATTTCTTTGTCTGCGTGAATGATTGGATGTATGAATGAATGGACGAATGAAAGGTGTGGTTAACATGCCCCTGGTTTGGTTCGGTTCGGGTGGTGGTATCTTTTTGAACACATGTAGTCTGGTCGAGTGCCGGGGGCCCTTAGCAGGACTGAAGCACAGTTCAAGACGAGGCGTGTGGATATGTCTGCTTGTCTGAACGAAGGAATGAATGAATAGACCGGGTGTTAAAATTGTGAGCGACTTGCCATGCAGACACACCTTGGTTCTGTCG
>NW_003307548.1:1296677-1297490 GCF_000143455.1 Volvox carteri f. nagariensis | reverse complement strand
GGCGCATTTGCATNGGTTGGAAGCCACAAAGCATGAAAAGACATACCGCGTCATTTGGACTTTGTGTCAGCTGGTCTCGAGGGTCTCCATCTTCCGCAGTGTCCTCCAGGGCGACATCTATAGCGGCCATTTACTCGCCACTCCTACCCGAAAGTAACCTATCTTCTATGTAATCAACGCTAAACGCTGAAGTTGGGTAGGTATGTAATACTATTGTAAGATTATCGACTGTGACATGCTTGCAACCCATACTTACATGCGCACCAAACTCTTGTTGTACGGAAGCGTGGTGTATGCATTAATGCATGACAGTGCGCGGCGCTGGAAGTGCTTTTGGTATACTTATACATCTCTATGCCGTTGTTGTGCAATATCTAAGGCGTGTTCCTTTTAAAAAGCTGAAGGTATTTAGACAGTAGGGAAGCATTTCTAAAAATCTCGGTAAACCATTGTAATAAGTATGCCAGTTTATATTATCACCATAGGTTCTTGTGTCGAACGGTGCTAAATGAACCATGGTGCATGCATGGAAGTATTCGGGGCGGAGAAGTCTCAGGCCTCTGCTATGGAAGTCCTGGAGAAACGTCAGCTTGATTGCAGAGTCTGTGGACGCCAGCACACGATTAACTTGTGTTGCTGTGGCCACCCAGCGCCATGCAAGGTCCTGTACCCACAATTTTGTGTTCAGGCGCTTTGTGGCTTCGATGGATCTAGCTGTGGAGTTAAGTATGCGTCCTTCGCAGCCTTCGCACCGGCAGTGTTGGATACGGATGCCGGTATGCCATGTTTTCAGACCTGTTGTCGCAGCGCGNG
>NW_003307548.1:1290277-1296501 GCF_000143455.1 Volvox carteri f. nagariensis | reverse complement strand
TTCGTAAAGTTCCTTCAACTTCCGCGATCCTGAATGCGTGCCTGAGAGTTTGGGGGCAGACCCTGCAATTGGTCTAAATTGCTCGGTAGAAGGGTTTAAATTGGCACCTGGGACAAGTTGAATTGCCGGGACAGGCCCTTGAATTGGCCTGACAGGGATATGAATTGGCCTGGCAGGGACATTCCGACAGTCAGAATTAGCCTGACAGGGATACGAATTAGCCTGGCGGGAGATTCCGACAGTCAGAATTAGGCTGACAGGGTGTCGAATTGGCCTGGCAGGGACATTCGGACAGTCAGAATTAGCGTGTTCAGGGTGTCGAATTAGGGAAGCACGGGAATTGTGCGACCGGGGCAGTCAAAAGAATTGCTCTGCCCGACAGTGTGTCCTACCCTCTATCCGGACATAACCCTGAGAAGGTGCCGTACAACAAGACCATAAGTGGGTTCAACCCTGCACAAACAAAACCCCATGCCTTGTATTCATCATCGCACAAAAAAATTTACACAAGACAGGAGGTACATATGGCAACTTTCCTGTTGCTAAACATTCTCTGTACTACTACGGAAGATTGATCCACATGTAATCTCACTGTTCACCACTTCTCCCATAACAGCATTCACCCTACTATTCACCACTTATCCTTGCCTACCATTATGAACCACTGTGCTCTTTAGATGCCTTTGTCCTCTGAAGCGATATCGACAACTTCCTCGGCAACGGACGCTCCAAGTCTTATCCCAACCTGCCAAACACCATTTCCGACCTCCAATGCCTGACACCTTGCATCGACAGGAGGTGAAACGGTTGGCAAACAAGCCGGAAAATGCAAGCACAGCGACGACAGTTTCCGCGTCCCCGCCTTGACTACAGGTAGCTGCCATGTACACCGGCACTTGCTCAACTCATAATCCATAGTTTTCTATATTTCAACGGTACGTTACGACCAGACATCTCTCTTTGCCATAATGCCTGAACATTTAGTACATTTTAACATTTTTACATAAAACCACACGCTACGCGTAAGGTCGGCTTGCCCAAAGGAGGAATTGTCCTAGTCTGTAGTGGGTGCCTTTGAGGGTGCTGCAGTCTATGTTGTGATGAGATGATAGATTGTACGAGCACAGTGCAATTATGGCTGCGTCCCCAAGCCATGGGGACCTCTGCCGTTGGGGAGAGCCCTTTGTACCGAGGCTCTCTCCCCTTGGGGAGCCTGAGAATCTCCCCAAACGATTTTCCCTGAGGGAGCATTTCGCCGTGGCTGAAGCGCCCTCACCGGACGCGCCCGACCAGTTAGGGAAGGTCCAGGAGTGACTCGCGCCGCCTAGCCCCATCGATTTCCCGCAATACCGGCGACCTTCCCGACGGCCCAGCACCATACCAGTTTGTACGGCATATACTACCCAACCGTACAGGAAAGCAATGCTTCAAACGAAATTTCCCATTGCATGAGGTATACAATTACTAAGCGAAATTGGCTTCGTTGGTTAGGTGAATACAAACAATAGCTTTGCCTCACCAACTTCACTCGATCATGAAGGTCGAGGACCCATTAAGAAGAGCATTGCCAAAGCAAACAGGAATAAAAGGCGACGGGTTACAGAAAAGCAGCTTTAAAATGCCCAGCCCCCGAGCCTTCCAACAAACGTAGCTGTCACAAGTGCCAAGGCGCAACAGGAGCCTGTGAACATTGATAACGACGCGGCCTATGAGGTCGAAGATTTTGATCTGATTCACCATGAAGACGCTGACGACGCGGAAGCATCGGAAGATGCTGACGGTTTCAGCGCAGCCGCGGAGGACCCAGAACCAGAGCTCGGACCAGAGTCCGCGTTAACACACGCTGTGCGGGAAGCGTACATGCGTGACTTTGCAGCAGCCGCGGAAAGCCGGACTTGCTTTCTGAGCAGCAGCGCTGGCATACTTCGCAGCCTGGCGGGAAGCAGACCTGAGGCGTGCCCCCGGTGCGCCGTGCGCTCCCCGGACGGGGAGCGGATCTGGACCTGCCCTGTGACCATCATCACTTGGGAGTGACCCATATGCGTACATGTCCCTGTGTGTTGGTGAACGCCATGTCGGGCGTTTCATAACATGCGTCCCACAGAGTTCAACTGCCTACCTGACGCTAAGGCTGGGTGGGACCTCCACCTCCAGCGAAACGGCCAGCATGTTCTCCGGTGGCACCAGTCGCTCTTGCAGCTGTTCGACCTTGTGTCATTCAGGAGCAGGTACCTGAGTGCGGACGCGTTCTGCTCTGCACTTCTTGACACCTGGGAGCAAAATGGCATCCATTGTCCAGTTTCCGTTTCGGCAACCACTCGAACTGTACACGGACTGCGAGGGTGTCGTGGATGACTACCCGGAGGGCACACTTAGCACCTGGCCCCGTGGAGCTCTGAATGGATGCCCTTGTTGTGGGGACACTCTCAGGTGCAGCAGTGCAGTGAGTGCCGCGGCCGCAGCCGCCCCAGCCCCTGTTACAGGTGCCGCAGCGCCAGGGGTCGTGGAAGAAGCAGCAGCAGTGGAGGGGCCGGAGCCTGGACTGGAGCGCAGAGGTGGCGGCAGGCAGCCCTGCCGCCACTGAGGGCAATCCCGTTCCCCCAGTCCCGTCAGCCGGCGCAGCAGCCCTGGGAACCATGGCAGCAGCGGTGTCCGCGTGCGCCGCAGTGCTAGGGACGGCAGTGCTCGCGTCGACTGACTGGCTGCTTCGGGACACCTGCAGCCCCGAAGCCGCAGGGCCCGGCCCCACGAGCTTGCACTCGGTACATTTCGATGCCTGCTAAGTGTTTGCAGCTTTTCCCGTGGTTGCACAAACAATTCTTACTACAAAAGACTGCTCTGTATTAGTTCGCGATTCGCAGTCAGTTAATGGAACAATGCGTTTGTACGCTACGAAAGCTACGTATGATACAACGTGAACACGGCAGTCATTGGATAACTCACCAGGTATTATCATCAATAATAGTAGCAACCCAAGAACAAGGACAGTCGCGCTCAGCGCTGCAAATGATATTGGATTCTTTCGCCGTTCTAGGTCGAGCAACCGAGTATGTTGCATCGGTTTATGCCGTTGCGTGTTTGCTGCCAGAGCTCCTTGAACTGCATATAGGCCAGTTATAGGCCAGTTGATGCAGGAGTTACGCAGTCGATTTGATGACGATTGGGAGAGTGAGCGACTAGAAATGGATCCTAGGACATTTGTTTCCGACGACAAACAACCAGGGGTGAAAATGTGCCGGTACAAGCAGTGGATGGGGTTGCCTAAGCACTGCACTGGATATATTTCGCCGAAGCAACATGTCACGCTGATGCGGTTCAGGATGTGTATGTGGCCGCTTGCAGTGAATCGTCCTCATGGCAGGGAAAGATCAGCGCGGTGGTGTCGTTGCTACCGCTCATTATTGCGCTCGCCAATGATCGGCCAAAAATTTATAATAGTAGTAGTTGCTGTTAGTTCTTTTTGAAAAGCTGTAACTCTTAGGTAAAAAATGATTCTTCCTTTATTTCTAACTCTAAAAAGGTAACCTCTTAGGTAAAAAATGATACTGCCGTACAGTCTCTATAGGGAAGAAGGCCAATGATGCCCTACAGTCTCTATAGGGAAGAAGGCCAATGATGCCGTACATTCCCTATAGGGAAGAAGGCCAATGATGCCGTACAGTCTCTATAGGGAAGAAGGCCAATGAACAAGGCCCTCAAGTCGTACGGCCAAAAGGGAAATCTATCCGTCGCTGGCTCTACCTGCCAGCAATGTTCTTAAGTATATGACAGCAAGTTTAAGCATATTGATCTTTCGCCTTGTAGCGTGCTTGATGCTGTGTGGTAAAGCACTGTGTTCCGCGTCTGCGTCCATTTTGCCTGCCAAAAGTGGTGAACCAACTTAATCAAATGCAAATTTACAATGCCATAAAAACGAAAATGTAGGTAGTGCTGTTACGCACTTTTCGGCGGCGGCAAGATTTCGCACGGCATCATCGCACGACCGATCTGCGTCGCTGTTCAGCCAGTATTTAGCCCAGTACATAAATAGCAAATACTTTGTATTACATATGACTTCTTCTTTTAACAAATTGTAAGATTAGTTTGGCTTCCTTTCCTTCGCCGTTATCGTTGTGATAGACTGATCCTTGAGTCAATACCTTCATTAAAGCCTTGGACTGCTAGTGAATATGAAGCTAGTAAATGTTGTCACTGTCGGTACAATCGCTGACGTTCAGCATTGTGGTCATGCTCGCCATGACCACGACACACTATGACGACGGGTGACTGCGTTAAGTCCGCGTTAGATCGCGTTAGTTCGCGTAACGGTGCGAATCTTAGCGTTAGGTGCGAATGAGCATGTTTTTGTAACGCAAAGAGCTAACGCACGACGGCTATGAAAATGCGGAAATCGGCCCTCCTTGCTAAAACTTTTAAATTTTATAATTTTCAGATTGTAAATGTTCATTTGGAAATAAACTTGCGTCGTTTTGGTCGACTTGAGCAATTCATGCGTGCGTATGTTGAAACGCGAAGCATACGCGCATGTGTAGCAAGGCGATACGCATGCGATTCCATATTGCGATTCGTGCGTGTGGGGAGACAATGCGTAAAGCAATACGCGTCCAATCGCACATCAAACGCATACAGTCCGCAAGGCTATTCGCATGCGAATACATGTTGCGTTTCATGTGTATGAAGGCTGATTGCGTAAAGCTTAACGCGGCCTAACACACACCAAACGCACACATGTCGCAACGCGATTCGCATGCAGACAAATGTTGCGTTTCAAGCGTATGAAGGCTCGTTGCGTCAAGTTTACTGCGGCCTAACACACCAAACACACACCAAACACACGCGATTTACTTTGATTAATCGCATGACATAACAATTCACATGCGATGTTTTATGTGTTGGTCGCATACTCAGTTCGGTAACCTTCACGCAGTCTCATGAGAGAATAACATGCTTGGCAGCACTCAGGGGGCCCTTCCGCAAACGAGATCGCATCAGGCGCAGCCTTACATCGCACAACGATTCATCATACCATCAATAGATGCCAGAAAGGTGGCGGGACATATGCCACATGCGAACGCGCACGCAATTAGACCCCCGCTGGCTGTGAGGCAGTTGCGGGGACATGCCTGGGAGGCTGAAAGGGCTTCCGGACGCATAAATCGCATCAGGCACTGTCTTACACCGTGCCAACGATGTATGACGCCATCAACTATTTGCCGAAATGTGACGGGGAAGGCTGCTGGGGAATGGAGCATCCAACATAACATTAACTAGTTGTTAGGAAGGCGGCGGGGAAAGGAGCATCCAACACGCAATTAACCCCCCGCCGTGAGATGTGTCGGTGGCTGTGAGGCAGTTGTGGGGACATGCCTGGGAGGCTGAAAGGGCATAAATCGCATCAGGAGCCATCGTACGCCGCAACAACGATGCATCATACCATCAACTAGTTGCCAGAAAGGTGGCGGGGAACGCGGCTTGATCAGTCATGCGCGCTAGGCAACCATCATGGGGAAGGGATGTAAGGGTGTCCTCCTCTCGGATGGGTCGAACTACTCCCAGTGGCTCGGCGACTTAGGCGATTTCTTTGCAACATCCAAGTTGAAGACTACATCAACACCCGTCGCCTCCGGGCCGCAACGCCCAAGACGCCCTGGAGGAGGACGCACAGGCGCTCGGCTACCTGCATCTGTCCTGTGAACTGCCCATCAAGCAGTTGCTCAGGAATTGCCAGACCATTCTCGCCGCCATGCAGCTCTTACAGCAACAATTGCGTTCTGCATCCCAGGCCCGGCTGAGCCTGTTGGAGCCGCAGAAACAGCTGAGCATGCGCGATGGGAAGACGACCACTGACTTCGTTCAGCAGGCAGAGCAGCTCCGTAGCAATATAATCGTGGCCGGCGGCCAGTGGGACGAGAGCACGATGCACCACGCCATTCTCCGTGGCCTGCCTCCGCAGTGCATCATCACCGTCGAGTTGACGATGTATCAGCCCAACTTAACGACCCCACAGCTCGTGCTCATGCTGCGTGAGAAGGAGAACAACCCTAAGACCTAAGCAAGCAAGACAAGCCTGGTGGGAGCTGTCGGCCCTGGCCGTGCTGCCAGTGGAATCGGCAGCGCCGCCGGTGCTGCAGGCGCCGTGGGGGCCGGCGACACCTGCCACTACTGCGGACAGCCTGGTCACTACGTTCGCGAGTGTCCCGTTAAGCAGGCGGACGAGTCCGTCG
>NW_003307548.1:1288263-1290227 GCF_000143455.1 Volvox carteri f. nagariensis | reverse complement strand
GGATATTATCATCAATAATAGTAGCAACCCAAGAACAAGGACAGTCGCGCTCAGCGCTGCAAATGATATTGGATTCTTTCGCCGTTCTAGGTCGAGCAACCGAGTATGTTGCATCGGTTTATGCCGTTGCGTGTTTGCTGCCAGAGCTCCTTGAACTGCATATAGGCCAGTTATAGGCCAGTTGATGCAGGAGTTACGCAGTCGATTTGATGACGATTGGGAGAGTGAGCGACTAGAAATGGATCCTAGGACATTTGTTTCCGACGACAAACAACCAGGGGTGAAAATGTGCCGGTACAAGCAGTGGATGGGGTTGCCTAAGCACTGCACTGGATATATTTCGCCGAAGCAACATGTCACGCTGATGCGGTTCAGGATGTGTATGTGGCCGCTTGCAGTGAATCGTCCTCATGGCAGGGAAAGATCAGCGCGGTGGTGTCGTTGCTACCGCTCATTATTGCGCTCGCCAATGATCGGCCAAAAATTTATAATAGTAGTAGTTGCTGTTAGTTCTTTTTGAAAAGCTGTAACTCTTAGGTAAAAAATGATTCTTCCTTTATTTCTAACTCTAAAAAGGTAACCTCTTAGGTAAAAAATGATACTGCCGTACAGTCTCTATAGGGAAGAAGGCCAATGATGCCCTACAGTCTCTATAGGGAAGAAGGCCAATGATGCCGTACATTCCCTATAGGGAAGAAGGCCAATGATGCCGTACAGTCTCTATAGGGAAGAAGGCCAATGAACAAGGCCCTCAAGTCGTACGGCCAAAAGGGAAATCTATCCGTCGCTGGCTCTACCTGCCAGCAATGTTCTTAAGTATATGACAGCAAGTTTAAGCATATTGATCTTTCGCCTTGTAGCGTGCTTGATGCTGTGTGGTAAAGCACTGTGTTCCGCGTCTGCGTCCATTTTGCCTGCCAAAAGTGGTGAACCAACTTAATCAAATGCAAATTTACAATGCCATAAAAACGAAAATGTAGGTAGTGCTGTTACGCACTTTTCGGCGGCGGCAAGATTTCGCACGGCATCATCGCACGACCGATCTGCGTCGCTGTTCAGCCAGTATTTAGCCCAGTACATAAATAGCAAATACTTTGTATTACATATGACTTCTTCTTTTAACAAATTGTAAGATTAGTTTGGCTTCCTTTCCTTCGCCGTTATCGTTGTGATAGACTGATCCTTGAGTCAATACCTTCATTAAAGCCTTGGACTGCTAGTGAATATGAAGCTAGTAAATGTTGTCACTGTCGGTACAATCGCTGACGTTCAGCATTGTGGTCATGCTCGCCATGACCACGACACACTATGACGACGGGTGACTGCGTTAAGTCCGCGTTAGATCGCGTTAGTTCGCGTAACGGTGCGAATCTTAGCGTTAGGTGCGAATGAGCATGTTTTTGTAACGCAAAGAGCTAACGCACGACGGCTATGAAAATGCGGAAATCGGCCCTCCTTGCTAAAACTTTTAAATTTTATAATTTTCAGATTGTAAATGTTCATTTGGAAATAAACTTGCGTCGTTTTGGTCGACTTGAGCAATTCATGCGTGCGTATGTTGAAACGCGAAGCATACGCGCATGTGTAGCAAGGCGATACGCATGCGATTCCATATTGCGATTCGTGCGTGTGGGGAGACAATGCGTAAAGCAATACGCGTCCAATCGCACATCAAACGCATACAGTCCGCAAGGCTATTCGCATGCGAATACATGTTGCGTTTCATGTGTATGAAGGCTGATTGCGTAAAGCTTAACGCGGCCTAACACACACCAAACGCACACATGTCGCAACGCGATTCGCATGCAGACAAATGTTGCGTTTCAAGCGTATGAAGGCTCGTTGCGTCAAGTTTACTGCGGCCTAACACACCAAACACACACCAAACACACGCGATTTACTTTGATTAATCGCATGACATAACAATTCACATGCGATGTTTTATGTGTTGGTCGCATACTCAG
>NW_003307548.1:1279667-1288213 GCF_000143455.1 Volvox carteri f. nagariensis | reverse complement strand
AAGCTGCACCTGCATACTCGTGATGGACACAATGTCCGGCTGCACAAAATGCTGCACGTCCCCAGCTCGGGCCTCACCCTGACGTCTGTCACCTCGTGAGAGGTCGACAGACCTCATGACACGCGGCTACTCGGTCACGTTCAGCATGGACAAGACGGGCTGCTGGTTCTCATGCATCAGCCTCCTGCACAACAGCCCGTCTATAACCCCATGGAGTGAGCGTGGGCACTATGCATGGACGTGGACCTGCAGGCGCCGACCGACGTCACCGTCAATGCCCTCAGCACCACGGGCGACAGAGCTGGCAGGGGCCAGGCCGCAGGTAGCAGCGCTGGCGGAAGTGCCACCACCATCACCAGCACACGTGGCGGCAGCACCGCCGGCAGCCACACCGGTGGAGGCCAACCGAACGGCGACAGCAACGGCAAAGGGCAACCAGGCAACGGCAGCCCCGGGGCCACTGAATGCTCAGTTGCCGAACTTGCGGCAGCACAGCGCCTGCACTGCCAGTACGGTCACCTCGGTTACCGCGTGCTGAAGCAGCTGATCAGCAAGCAGCTGGTGCAGGGGCCACAGGTCACTCCAGCGGCACTATGACAGGCGGTGGAGGCCGTCTGCGAGGCCTGTGTCACCGTGAAGGCCACCGCAACCGCCCACCCCAGCCGCGGCAACCAGCCGTAGCACGCACTGGAGGTCGTACACTCTGACCTGTGCGGGCCCATGCCGACCATGGGCCGAGGGGGTGCACGCTACTTGCTGACGCTGCTGGATGGTGCCACCGGTCTGTCCGCCGTCCGCACGCTGGCCAGCAAGAGCCAATGGGCGAAGTGCTGCAGGACATGGTGACACAGCTGGAGGCCCGCCACCCGAACCACGCACGGGTACACACGCTGCACAGCGACAACGGTGGTGAGTACGTCGCCAAGCAACTGGAGCAGTGGCTGCGCCAGCACGGCACTGCACACACCCACTCGGCGCCGTACACCCCAGAGCAGAACGGAGCGGTGGAGCGACTCAACCACACACTCTTCGACCGTGTGCAGGCGATGCTGCATGACACAGCACTCCCGGTCAGCTACTGGCTGGAGGCTGCACTCTACACCAACCTCCTGTGCAATGTGGCCCCTCTCAGGGCCGGGAGGCCACACCGAGGGAAGCTTATCACGGCGTCCCCCCCGACGTCAGCCACCTCCACACCTTCGGCTGCCTGGCCTACATCCGCATCCCAGCCAGCCAGCAGGACAAACTCAGTCCTCGTGCAAAGGCGGGAACCTACCGCTGACCGGAGCACGGCATGGCCACCCACCGCGTCCTCGTCGAGGGCAAGGTGACCGTGAGCAGCGACGTCACCTTTGATGACGACCACCACGGCCCGGTTCACAACAGGCGGACACCCTCTTCGGCACTAGCCCCGCCTGCCCTGGCGGCAGGGACACTATCGGCGGCTCTACACCGCCCGCCATGCTGCCGACCCCAGCGGCTACCCCGCCCCCGGCGACCCCAACAACGCCCCTTCCATCGCAACACCCGCAGTCAATGGCAGTCCCTGCACATGCCGCAGCCCCGGTCAGTGACGGCCTGCCAACCCGACAGCAGCAGCAGTGGCGGCGGCGGAGAGTCGGGAAGTCCACCGCTGCTCAGGTGGTAGCGCTGACAGCGCTAAGTCTAACATGCCCGATGGCAGCGGCGGTGGCGGAGGCAACAGCGCGGTGCACACTGCCAACGACATGCTGGTGACGGCGGACAACCTGCAACCTGCCCAGTTTAAATAGGGGGGACTAACGGCTCACCTCGACTGTAATCACAAATTTAGATGCTTAATTCTCCATACTGACATTCTCCTTACACTTCGTCAATTGCTTATACTTTACTGTTGCAACAACTAGCAATGTGTGGGCAATTTGCACTGTACGACCAATGCAAGAAAACAAACCGTTTCAATCATTGGAAAAGGCACACAGCCCACATGCTTGCTAATGCCAGCCGATAAAAACTTTCGCCTAAAGCTTTCCAAGAACAAGGGGCAGGAGAGAGGGGAAAGTGCGGGGAAGTGGGGCGGCAGCCCCACGACCCCGCACATCCCCCCCAAGACCACCTGGCCACCGACAGGCAATCATGATAGGGATGAGCGGGAGCCAAAGGAAACATTTAAAAGCATGATTTACTACCTTTATATGTTCTTGTTTCCAGTTCGGCGGTTCATGAGCCTCTTGGCTCGTTTGGACCGTACAAGCTCGAAGCTTGTAACACAAAAACGTCAAAACGTCAAACTGCATATACAGATTTTCACGAGCATTTGATTAGATTTCTAGACATAAATTATTCTACATGAATGAATGACATGGACTATAGGGTGTTTCGCATGCAGGATTGTATGGCATGAAGAACGTAGGCGGAGTAGAAAGCGATCTCACCGACAGCAAGGATGATTATCAAACCATCGAAATGTGTTGCTAAGGAAGTTGTGGAATTGGACATCGTAGCACTACCTGTAGAGATAATCTGATCGCACAGCACGAAAGCGACTTTGTATTGTAAAAGATTGCAGAAAGCCTAATAACTGTGTTCATTTGCAAAGCCGGTAGAAGGCGTAGTAATAAGCTCGACGACTAATATCGAAGCGCGCGAAAATGACTAGGGAGAATCTCCGACGAGTGCCTTATACGACAGAGATCACGGTTTGCAGCTCAAAAAATAGGGGGGTCCTTGTGAAGCAGCTGCCCGCGTTTCCAAAGCCCGTATGGTGTTGGATTGTAAGGTGCCCAAGTACGTTTGCGCGGAAGAGAATGTGGCCAGGCTGGAGAGGAAAGCAGTGCCGTGGCATATTGGAATGTGAGATGAGCGTAAGCGAGTTACAGGGCGTTTTATTGCACGGGCGAATTTACGTGCAAATCTTTCACCGTAGCATCAGTCCTCAGTTCACCAGGGAACGAGCCGAAACTTGACCAGGTCTGCGGAACTTTTCGTAATCGGGAGGCCCTTTGCGGAAAGGCTGCGGAAACTGCGGAAAGCTGCGAAAACTATAAAATGAATATGTAACGATGTTTTTTAGCTCTTCTCAGTGTGGCGATAACATGGACAGTCTGAAACCAGCTTGTGGCAGTGCGGTTCTGTCCGGTGGGATCTAGAATCTGGTGGATTCCAATCGTGCTCGAAGGTAGAGCCATCTAAACGTATTACTGGGGGTGGCGGGGGCCAAGCGATCAACTATTGTGTGCCCACACCCTTGACGGTGTTCACCCTGCCCCCTTCAAGCAGCCCGCCTCTCTTTGAACCCTGAGACCCCAGGCCTGAGCAGCCCTATCGTATACCACCCCCATAGTGTTGTTGGCTGACGGATTGCTCTGGGATGCTCAGAAATTGCCACTCGTATGTTACATGGGGTAAGGGCCCGAGGAGCCCTGAACCACTGAATAATAATCGTCTCCCTGTCCGTTGCGGAGCAGTGACATGTCTGCATGCCTACTCCACATACCCGTCCGGCATGTCTCCATGCCTCACGGACAAGTCTATGCTGACTGTGCATTAATTCAGTAATCGTCCAAACAATATGAATTCAAAATAAAAAAAAATCAAAAGGAATAAAAAAAAGCGAGAGGGCTAAAGTATCTAAAAATGGCACCGCACAACGATAATTACAGAGACTTAAATGCTCGCAACAACGGTGGTACGACAGCAAGTGAACTCCAACATACCGAGCATCTGCGCAATTCAGTCCCTCTCTCTCAATATCATTTTAACGTCTCTTCGCTAAGGTAGCGAGTAGAGACAACCAAGAGCCAGCCAAACTACACCGACCCACCGGAGCCAAGAAACAACGAAGCGTACCCAGTAATGGAAAACGAGGTATGAAATTTGTTTCCTTATTGGCCAGCCTTTGCCCAGTCATCGGCATCTGGGCCGCAAGAGCGGTGTCGGCGGGTTGACCGGCTGAGAGAAGGCGCGACTGAAGGCGCTCCTTGCCTTCGTCGGGATTTAAGCGACTAATAGCGTCTTTGTCATCTTAATTCGTGCTAGTTTTGAGCAATGGCTGATAAGGAAAACTTGCAAGCATACTGGGTCGACCGACCCATCATAACAAGCAGCGACCGACGGACCAGTTAGACACACCTAGAAGAGCGACAAGTCATCCTTGTGAATGGTTCATTGCAATGAAGCGAAGGCAGAGCACCCGTCTCAGAGCCGGACCAAGTCCATCGCATCTGACTTTCCGACCTTGTTGTTTGACTTGCTTGTAGTCGGCACCGGCGAGGCGCGTGATTGAACGCGACGGGGAGGAGATGGATCCCCCAGACAGACCGGTGAGTGGTTAGAGCGAGAGACCAGGGGGTAAAGATCACGGCAGCGCGCACCCGTGCACTCGGATCCCAAAACGCGACGCAATGCGAACTCGGCAACGCGAGAAGGATTACGTTTCCGTTTGGCGAGGAAGTACACCGGCAGCGAAGATAAACGCACTCTGCTCGACGAATTTGGACATAATATGTCGCGCGTAGAGGCAGAGACCGAACCCCCACGACCCCAACCCTAGCGACGCGGCGGCCGAATTTCTCTCAGCGACGCGAAACCGAGACACGCAGTAACGCCCCACTTGACCACCTTAGGGATTAGGGAGTAACCTTTGGCGGTACTCTTATGCGTGACGAAAGTCGACCCCCTTCGCGTTTCCTTCGGGAGCTGCTGCCACCTAGCGTTAGAGGTCACCCCTCCCTTAGCGACGGCGGCAGGTTTCACCTAGAGAGTTAGAAGTCGGCACCCTTAGAGGGTTGGGGCCGATTCCATAGCGAAGGGGAGACTGACCCTCCTAGCGAGCAAGGACGGATTCCTTAACGGGTAGAAGCAGATGTCCCCTAACGAGTGGGGCTGATCCCCTTGAAGGCGGACCCCCCAACGATTTGTGGCTGACCACTTGGCGAATTAGGGCTGACCCATAGCGAATTGTGGGCCGATCCCCCTAGAGAGTTGGAGCCGATCTTCTAGCGAATTGGAGGCCGATCCTCCTAGCGATTCGGGGCCGACCCCATAGCGAATTGGAGACTGAACCTCCTAGCGAGTTGCGCTGACCCCCTAGCGAAACGGAGGCTGATTCCTCCTAGCGAGTTGGGGCTATTCCCCTAGCGTTATTGGAGGCTGATCCTCCTAGCGAGTTGGGGCTGACCCCCTAGCGAAACGGAGGCTGATCCTCTTAGCGAGTTGGGGGCTGACCCCCTAGCGAATTGGAGGCGGATCCTCCTGGCGATTTGGGGCTGATCCCCGAGCGAATTGGAGGCTGACCCTCCTAGTGATTTGGGGCTGACCCCCTAGCGAATCGGAGGCTGATCCTCCCAGCGAGCTGGGGCTGATCCCCTAGCGAACCGGGGCTTATCCTCACAGCGATTTGGGGCTGACCCCCTAACGAATGGGAGGCTGACCCCCCCTTAGCGAGTGGGGCTGACCCCTAGCGCATCGGAGACAGACCCTCCTAGAGAGCTTGGGGCAAATCGTCCCCTCCAGCAAGTTGGCAGCATCACTTCCCAGCGAGCCAGGCGCTGACCATGTTAGTGACCGGAAGCCGACACCCCAGCGAGCCAGAGACCTCATCATAGCGAGTCAGAGGCAGACCAGACAATGTCCGGCGGAATCCTTACACGATTTGCGCCAAGATATCCGGCGACCTAGACTCGGCATCACGAGATATTATCAATAGCGAGGCAAGGCGGAGACCTAGACCAAACCCGCGGCACCTCCACCATCTTCCGTCCCTACAGGAAACTGACATGCGCGCACCACAACTCCTACCACCGGACCAACAAGCAGCCACCCAGGGACCGGATTCGGGAAATTCCCGCCAAGCCGAACCCCTGGGAGTGCCTCGCGGCCTAGGGGGAGGGTCACCCCTGCGCATGCCGTCCGTCCAGCTGCTGGGATCGCCGACGGCACGTTCACCAGCCGCCAGGCGACAGCGTCTAGATACCCCGGGAAGAGCGCAAGCCACAGGCGCGAGGGCGGCGGTCGACCTCCTCACCGCGTGGGAAGCAGCGACATTCCAGGCCGACCGGAACCCTACCCCACGGGACCTGTTTGGCCTGAGAACCCTAAACCCACTAGCGGCGCCACCAGCAGGTCAGCCCCCGGCGACGGCAGATGAAGACCTTGGGGCAGCGGGCTCCCAGCCATCGGCCGCAGACGCAGCAGGGCGGCAAGTCCGGCGACTGGTGCAAATCAACCTATGCCACCAGATCCTCCACCAGCACGGGCTAGAAGGGCTGCTGGCGGCGCACGCCGCGGGCATGCTAGACCTGGAAAGCACCAACCTGACTTCGAGGCTCGGAAACGCGCCAGTAGGCGGTAGACAGTTACACGAGCCCTCGGGGCCCCGGTTTCCCACCTCTCTGGAGGAGAGACAGGTAGCCCGGCCCCCGAGTCTGCCCGCGAACGAGTACCTGAGCAGCGGCGCCACGGAGCGGGATGGCCACCCCGCACCCGAGGCTGGTGTTTGGCGTACCGCCGGCGTAGTGGCCCCACCCTACCCCGTCGAGGAACGCCAGGAGTACCCAGCATTGGCGAGACAACGCGAGAGCAGCGATCTACACCCGGCAGCGACAGGCCACCTCAGCTGGGAAAATATGGGCATTCCGTTCGCCCCGAAACGCGCAACGTAAACGGTAGCCCACCCAGCGCCAGCGCCGGGCCACTGGAGCCAAGCGGCAGAATCAGACGGTTTGCCCCAGCCGGGGGGTAAACTTCTCCTTGGGAACGTGCTTTTTGGACCGATAGAATCCGACGCCCGAGGCATGACTACCCGTAGGATCGTGCAGATGCCAGCGCTGCAGCACCTACAACCCCCGCCCATGGGATTGGGAGGCAACCCTGGTCGCCTGGCCGCCCAGGCAGCAGCGGTAGCGGTGGAACGCCATCGGGAGACCTTAGTACGCGCGAACGCCAACTTGGGAGGCACCACAAATACCCACATCCTGGCAGACGCTATTGTGGGCGGTGTACTGATGTCATTGGGCAGCAGAGCCCCGCTTACAAACATCGCGGCGGCGGTGGAACAAGTTATCCGGGGGGTAGGGGAGCTCCTCATCCGACAACTCAAGACAGCGCTCTCAAGCCCGTTGGGGCTGTCGTACGCCCAGTGGATATCGGAGCGCCTCACTACGAAGCTTCACGCGCTGCTCGCCCCTTTGACCACGTATGCCGCGACCTACGACGCGGACATCTACACGGTCAGCAACATGCTGGCCACCTTACTGGGCGGGTTAGAGTTGGCCGACTGCGCGTTAAGCCTGCTGAAACCGAATCACCCCCAACTGGGGGCAGCGCAACGAGCTTGGCTACTGGCCGCGGAAAACGAGGTCACCAGAGACGCCATTTGCGAAGCAGATATGACGGAGGCAATGTGGGCGAAAGGCTACGGCCCACAACTGGGCTGTCTTTGGCGCCTGCTGGAACGGGTGGACGATACGGTCAGACTTCTGCGATCAACTCTCGCCAACGCAAAATTCCAAAGCGGTTGGCAAGAGAGCCAAGCTGGGGGCTCACGCACCCAGGACAACCCCGGGGGTGGGGCGATGAGCGGAGGCCAGGCGGCAGGTATGAGAAGCAGCGTCGGCAACGGGCCAGCGGGGGAAGAGGGCCGGCAGGGCGGGGGCCGCCGAAACGACGCCCTAGCGGGACGCGGCAGGCAAGGGCCCGCGCCGTGGCAGGCGGCCTTCGACGCAGTGAGAGACGAGCTCGGGAGGCGCAACCTCCCGGCAGAGCTGTGCCCGGATAGCGACACTTTATTCCGGACGGCCAAGTCCCTTCGCCCGGCGATTTGCTGCAACGTGGCACTCCTGGGAAAGCAATGCCCTATGGGCGGCCCCCCAGGCTGCAAATTCGTGCACGACGACCTCCAGCGGACTGTAGGGCGCTTGGTGACTGAGTTGGCGACGAAGAGACAGGCAGGGCCCAACTCGAGCGGGAATAAGCGGACCTTGGTGAATTAGTTCGGGAAGCTAAGGCAGACTTAGCGTTAGCACACCTTGTGCTGTGGTTCGAATGCGCGATTTGTGGGCGTTAGAGCTTGAGAGTCAGGCCGCGGTACCTCGTGGCTACCGTTAAGACCTAGTAAGGCGCGGACGTTTATGTGGTTGTTATCCTTGACCTGACTGCAGACGGCGATTGGGAGTAGCGACTGCCCGGAGCGAGCGCGAAAAGGAACGCTAGGCATTGACCCCAGTCGGATCGGATCGGACGAGGGATCGCGCGGAACAGAAGGTGAACCCGAGACAAAAACCCTAACTCTCGAGCTAGACGGCGAGGACGCTGGCACTTGGTGCGACCCGGAAGAAGACGCGCTGCTGTTGTTCTTTAAGAAAGTGCCGGTCGCCAACAACCCCCAGACTGAGATCGCGTTGCCCGCGCCACCAGAGACGGACCTACCACGCGCAGCAGAACAGCTGAACCGGGCATGGCTCGGTATCACCGCAGCAACACTGGCTGAGACCCCGGACACGCAGCTGATGCAGGAAGCGACGTTCGAACAGGAAGTACGAAGTGCAGCTCGAGACCCAGCCGATTTC
>NW_003307548.1:1278836-1279617 GCF_000143455.1 Volvox carteri f. nagariensis | reverse complement strand
GGCGCACCCTGTGTGTGCTAGGCATGAAAGGGCAGGGCCCGTGCCTGCAGCGAGTAGACGAGCTGTACATGAAGTGCGCGGAGTGGGACTTGGAGGTCCAGCTAGTCTGGCACCCCCGCTCGGAACAGCAACAGCAGTATGCAGACACGCTCTCCAAGTTCGAAGACAGCTCGCAGTGGTGTTTGGACGACGCGGTGTTCGCAAGTTTGTGGGCGGAACCATGCCTGCAGGGAAGCAGGCCTACGGTAGATGTGTTTGCGGACGAGTTTTCTACGAAAGTACCAGGACGCTTCTTTGCGCGTTATTGGAGCCCCAACGCCCTAGCGGTGGATGCCTTCACTCAAGACTGGGGAAAGTGGAGTCGCCAGGGCCTGCTGTACCTTAACCCCCCGTTCGACCAGATGGGGCGAGTAGTGCACAAGATTGCCGAGGAGAAGCCGGACTGCGTCTTGATCACACCTGTTTGGCCACGATGGTGGAGAGCTAGACTGGCAACGCTACCCATCAAGGCACGGAGGCGTCTGCCACACAGCCCCACCCTTTTCAGGCCGGGGCCCCAGGTCCCGGGCGGTGCGGAGAGAAAACCGAAGGCCCCGAGTTATGCGGTCGAAGTAGTGTACATTCTGTGGTAAGGGCAAGGCCCGACTAGGCCGAGAGTACGACGGAGCTGATAGAAAGCGAGGACCCAAAGAAGCCAGAGACGTGGCGAGACTGAGACTGGCAGGCGAGCCGCAAGGCGGTGTGGCTGGGATGTGGTGTGGCCTGATTAAACATTGGGATC
>NW_003307548.1:1271175-1278786 GCF_000143455.1 Volvox carteri f. nagariensis | reverse complement strand
TTCCTTTGCTTTCCGTCTACTACCTTGACTGCTCGCCGACTTTCGCCGTTGCCGTTCAGGGAACGAGCCGAAACGGAAACCTGCGGAAACGGAAACCTGCGGAAATAGGTTTCGTCACGCTTTCCGCAGCGAAGCCCAGATTGGCGCAAATGCGGAAAGAGAATCCGCATTTCCGCGTTTGCTGTACGGCGGAAATTGAAAAACAGATTCCAGGCATGCGTTCGCCATTTAAAGACTGCGTTTTACTCTATGGAGTTATTAGATTAAGTCAAATGTCAACAACCACTGGCCCCGACCTGGGGGCTGCCGAAGTCATAGAGATTGACTGTGTTTCTGCTCAGAAGAAGGGTTTTTGATAATTGATTCCACAATGTCCGTAAACGTGGTTGAAGTTGAACAGAGCCACGTCGTTGCAGTTATCGTTGTGCGGTGCCATTTTTAGATACTTTAGCCCTCTCGCCTTTTTTATTCCTTTTGATTTTTTTATTTTGAATTCATATTGTTTGGACGATTACTGGATTAATGCACAGTCAGCATAGACTTGTCCGTGAGGCGTGCAGACATGCCGGACGGGTATGTAAGGCATGCAGACATGTCACTGCTCCGCAACGGACAGAGAGACCCATGTAACATACGAGTGGCAATTTCTGAGCATCCCAGAGCAATCCGTCAGCCAACAACACTATGGGGGTGGTATACGATAGGGCTGCTCAGGCCTGGGGCTCAGGGTTCAAAGAGAGGCGGGCTGCTTGAAAGGGGGCAGGGTGAACACCGTCAAGGGTGTTGGCACACAATAGTTGATCGCTTGGCCCCCGCCACCCCCAGTAATACGTTTAGATGGCTCTACCTTCGAGCACGATTGGAATCCACCAGATTCTAGATCCCACCGGACAGAACCGCACTGCCACAAGCTGGTTTCAGACTGTCCATGTTATCGCCACACTGAGAAGAGCTAAAAAACATCGTTACATATTCATTTTATAGTTTTCGCAGCTTTCCGCAGTTTCCGCAGCCTTTCCGCAAAGGGCCTCCCGATTACGAAAAGTTTCCGCACTTTTCGTAATCGGGAGGCCCCAACCTCTGTCGACAGTTGGCCCCAACCCCTCACTCCCTACCTACCTTCCTACCATCCTACCTACCCACCTACCGAATCCATCCATCCATCCATCCATCTATACACACATACGTACACACATACATACACACACATACATACATACATACATACATACATACATACATACATACATACATACATACATACATACATACATACATACATACATACATACATACATACATACATACATACATACATACATACATACATACATACATACATACATACATACATACATACATACATACATACATACATACATACACATACAACCACGTGCGCGCATGGAGCGAGAGAGGAGGCCCACACCCCAACCGCGGCGGAAAGCGGATCTACCCCTCTGCACCCCAACCCCGCAGGGCAGGGCAGGGCAGGGCAGGGCCCGCCACCCTCCCCTCACCCCCCCGCACCCGCCCCCACTCTCACCAGGCGCCTGGTTGTGGTTGCCCAGCCGGTAGTTGCTAACCACCAGCGCCTGCAGCCGGAACACCACCCCATTGCCCAGCTGGACCTGGGGCGGAGAGGGGGGAGGGCAGGGGTGAGGGGGGTTCAGTTGGTAGTTGGTAGTTGGCCCTACAGTTGGCCCACCGCCTCCCAGCTGTCCATCACCGCCACAGTGCCTGGCTATCTCTGTGGTCTCCCGGGGCCCGGGCACTCCAAAAAGTCCGGCAGTCAGTTCCCATCAGGTGATGCATGCTGGTGGGTGGGTGGGTGGGTGGGTGGGTGGGTGGTCAAGTTTCGGCTCGTTCCCTGATACAACTGCCTCTTCGCCAGCGCTTCATCTTCCGCGGCAGTTTCACGAGCCCAGAGTTGCAAGCTACGACGTAGGCTTTCGGTGCTTTCAGTTACTGCAAAGCAGCCACGCAATAGTCCAGCCTGCATGCCGGGTGCGACTATGGCCAGCAAGACCACCTGCGCAATGCGCTGGCGCACCTCCAAGAAATTTATATACACTTGTACAGGCGCATTTTGCGAATCGCACGCGCGCATCCGCACGGCAAAATTCGCTCCTGGCTTTTTTGGGACGATGTACGAACTGTTTTCTCGGCACAGTACGACCGGACACATTTGTGCGAAGGGGCTGCTTAAATAGGGGGGTCCTTGTGAAGCAGCTGCCCACGTTTCTAAAGCCTGTATGTTGTTGGATAGTAAGTTGCAGAATGGGGCCAGGCTGGAGAGGCAAGTGCAGTGGCATAATGGAATGTAGATGAGTAGAAGCTGTTTCCAGGGCGCTTGGCGCACGGCACAATGTACATGCAGTCATGTCGTCGCAAGCGCGTATGCAAGAACAACAGGAACAACAACCAGAAGAACAAGAACAGCACCACAGGAACAGCGCGTGCACAGGCCACGTTGCGTCGGTCCTTTGCTATGATGTAGGAACGAAGAATAAGGCCTAGGTTCAAGTTTCCTGTTGCGCGTGGATGGCCATGCCAGAACAGGCAACATGATGGGTGAACTCGCACGCTACCAACTTCCCCGAGCACGCGACGAGCGGACATAGAAAAGAGCGCAGCGGGCCCCCCCCTTTCCCCCAACGCTCACGCAATAGACCATCCCAAGCGCTGCTGTCCGTATGGGCCGCAGCTGCCGTTCACACACGAGTTAAGTCCGACATGTATGCACCGTGAACATGTATGCACCGTGAATGAAACCCTAAGTGTGATCGTGCCCAAATACAACAGCACTGCCCAATGTCCAGAAGCCTAGCGCCGAAATCGTGGGACCCTGTCCGTCAAGCGTTAGGTGTCCAGTTGCTGTGTGGGCTAGGCGAGCGTGGCTGGGGCGTCATCGTCTTGGACTGTCACGGCGGTGGGCGTGTGGGCGCTGCCGGCGCGTTGCCGGCTCATCGCGTAGAAGGCCGGGCTGGCGGAAGGCGGCCCGCGCAGCACATTGTAGCCGCCCGGCCCCCGGGCCTTGAACTGCGTGATGTAGAGGGCCTCCATCTTTTGGGCTAGAGCAGGATTGGCGGTGCGCAAAGCGTATGATGGTCGACCCCGCCGGCTAAAGCTACACGTCCCCAACTGAAGATATTCTCGGTGGTTTACCAGCAGGTGTTGTGCTTCTTGCTGTCTGATGTCCTGAACGCTTCCTCTTCCCGCAGCCGTTTCAAGCGCCCAGTCTTGCAAGCTACGTTGTATGCTTTCATATCTTTTCATATCTTATTCAGCTCAGGCTAAGCAGCCAGCCAAAAGTCCGAGATGCATACCGCTTGTGACTGCGGCCAACATGCCCTGACGAGCGGCCTTTCGCCGAAAAAATTACATACACTTTTACAGGCGCATTTTGAGAATTGAACGCGCGCATCCGCACGGCAAAATTCGCTCCTGGCTTTTTTGGGACGATGTACGAACTGTTTTTGGGCACAGTACGACCGGACACATTTGTGCGAGAGGCTGCTTAAATAGGGGGGTCCTTGTGAAGCAGCTGCCCGCGTTTCCAAAGCCCGTATGGTGTTGGATTGTAAGGTGCCCAAGTACGTTTGCGAGGAAGAGAATGTGGCCAGGCTGGAGAGGAAAGTGCAGTGGCATATTGGAATGTGAGATTAGCGTAAGCGAGTTACAGGGCGTTTGGCGCACGGGCGAATTTACGTGCATACCTTTCACCGTAGCATCAGTCCTCAGTTCACTTTTTGGAACGAACATCAGCATAGGTCCAAGCCCTCTCGCTTGGCGGGATATGCAAACAAACATCCTGATAGGGGTAAACTCGCACGCTACCGAGCATTCAACCGAGCACATGCATGCTTAGTTGAATGGTGAGATGCGACCCCCCCTTCATTTCGTGCTCGGCAAGCCTGCCACCGCGTACCGGATATGTTAGCGATGTTACAGAGACGCTGCACCTTGGTTTCTGTGCGCAATGCGTACGCTGCTCGACCCCGCCGACCAAAACTGTTATACTTTGCCCAACTTTGTAATTTGACTTTACTATGAACAAGGTGCTGTATACGTTGCACTACCAAAAACGCGACCGTTTGCTTGCACACAACTGCCTCTTCAGTTTAGTCGGAACCATGTGCATTATGCGCTGCGCTACCGAAAGCAGGCGCCTTATGGCTTGCACACAACTGCTTCTTCGCCGAACGCTTCATCTTCCCGCGGCAGTTTCACGAGCCCAGTGCTGCAAGCTACGACGTAGGCTTTCGGTGCTTTCAGTTACTGCAAAGCAGCCACGCAATAGTCCAGCCTGCATGCCGCTTGCGACTATGGCCAACATGACCACCTGCGCAATGCGCTGGCGCACCTCGTCTTTTCCGCCAAGAAATTTATATACACTTGTACAGGCGCATTTGGCGAATCGCACGCGCGCATCCGCAGGGCAAAATTCGCTCCTGGCTTTTTTGGGACGATGTACGAACTGTTTTTGGGCACAGTACGACCGGACACATTTCTGCGAGGGGCTGCTTAATGACTTCCCTGCAGAGGTCGGCAAACCCTGAATAACTGTCACGGGTACTGGTGCCAGGGTCGAATAACTGTATGGAATTTTTTTTGGTAAAAGCCGAGGAAAGAGTGCCTGCGGGCCGATGTACCAAACTTACTATGAGAACCTCTCAAAGCTAGCGTTTACCTCCTTGTAGAATGGAAGGTTTGGTAACCTGATGATGAAGTTTATAGCTTCAAAACTGCGCAAATCTGCCTTTTGTGGGGAATTTCTGCACCCTGACGTACGGCTGCTGTACCAGCGATGAAGAATCTGCAACGGGTACAACGGAAGGACCCGCTGTACCAGCGGCGTTTGCCGACCTCTGCTTCCCTGGGGTGTTTGTACGACACGGATGAAAATGACTAGCGAGACTCTCCCCAGGGGTGCTTGTACGACACGGATGAAAATGACTTGCGAAGGTTATAAAGGCGGGGGCAACGAGACTCTCCCCAGGGGTGCTTGTACGACATGGATGAAAATGACTTGCGAAGGTAATAAAGGCGGGGGCAATTAGGGCGGGGGCATTAAATATTCGCTTTCGTGGGCTGTAAAATTCCTTTGATGCCTGTTCACTTGTGGTTACCCGAAGCTCATGTTGCTGCTCCTACCGCCGGTAGCGTACTCTTAGCCGGCGTGTTACTAAAACTCGGTGGTATTGGTTTCTTACGTTTTATGTTATCTGTTGTGCCAGAATCCTGCCGTAGCGTTATGGGGTTTATAGTGTGGGCATCTTGGCGTATTACATATGGCAGGACATTTCGTTATTAAACCTGTCTGAATAAACGGATTGGCGTGTTTTTTTGCTGTTGCAGAAACTGCCGCCATGAAGAAGGAATCGCGCGGTTTTGGATTATCTCGGAAGCATGATTATCACATTGTAGAGGACTAGCAACGTGTATTTTTCATATTAGCGTAAAATCTCGCCGACGACAAAGGGCCGCGTACGGTGTCAAGTACCGGTAGTTTAACGGTTCCAAATAAGCAAATCAATCTAGTTACTGTGAACTAAAGAGCACAGGGTGGGTGGGCGAGGTGCGTGCAGATTATTGACGGGTGTCATGGATCCTCCAGCCGTTGAAAGTTACACTGTCTCTACAGGTTGCTAGCGCGACGTCCGACTCAGTCAGGGCATCCGGCTCCGCGCCCTGTCCTCTATTCGAGGCAGCACTGCCAACTTCATCCGACCCAATAGCGGCTGCCTGCCTTCATTCATTAGCGGGTCGTCCTGGAGTTCCCCCAATGCCTAGCCCTGCACTATCATCCGCATATCACACCATATGCCAGCAATGGGCTCCTGACAGCTGGCATGAGATTCGGAGCCAATCGTGTGTGCTGCATAGCTGGCTGGTGCAGCACCGGCCTTGGATGCGCGACTTAAGTATATTCTGTCTGCTGTGGAGCACCTGTATGCGCGGCCACGACTGTGGGGAACTTCAGGCGGATGATCTTCGGGATCCCCTTCAAATCCGAACTCCTTCCGGGGCTTTCCACTTCCTCTGCCTGGAGCTGACGGCGGAGTTCCATCAACCTGCCGGCTGCAGATTGCGAAGCTACCGAAAGGTTTTCGTGCCTAAAAATGCATTTGGCTATCTTTATCATGCGGTGACCCTCAATAAAGGTGTTGTTTAATAGGAATACTAACATATAATAATGCATGGCATAGGAAATTTGGGGCGTTTGATCAGTGATTTCTGGTGAAGGCGGCACATCATGAACAGCCCAGAGGGTTGCAAAAACGGTCTAATCCCCCAATCCCGGGGGGTGGTAGTGGTCAGCCATCCCCCCATCCTGGCTGGGGTGACCGACTCCCATCTCCCATCTTAGGGGCCCGGTGCTAATCCCATCCTTTGAGACAGGTTTCCCATCCTGCCAGCCTGGGTCCTATCCCCAATCCTATGGCCAGGGTTTCCAATCCCATCCTGCAGCTGTGTTCCCCCAATCCTCATCCTGCCAGCCAGGGTCCCTTCCCAATCCCTTCGACCAGGGCCATCCCCATCCTGCAGCTGTGTTCAGATCCGAAAGCTGTCAGCCAGGGTCCCATCCCCATCCCTTGCCAGCTACAAACCTACTCCTTACGTTTACACAGGTGCTGTAATATCGGCTTTCTCATAGGCGTAAATCAGGGGAATGACCAGGGTTATTTTCTATTTCCGCGAGATATTTTTCTCTTGCTCTATGGCTTATTTCCTCTAGCGTCAAATTCCGCCCGGCTGTGTTCGTTCCGAAGCAGACTGAAGCGACAAACGCTCGTTGAAGCGGATCTCGACTGAGGAAGAACTCGCATCACAGAGGTCTACGTATCTAATTGCACACTGGCTGCTATTGCAAATCGCGCGTCCTAAGGGGGGAAGGACTGTTATGTTCGAAGGACGGCCACAGCAACAAATTATAATGCTGTGGTTAGAATGGCAGAACGTACAAGGGTGTTCTGTCAAAATGTCCATGGCTGGGAACGTGCACCATGGTTCAGGTTCATAGCGCAGGAGTTCAGCTGCACATTCCGGCGCCAACATTCCACGTTGGGTGCGCCAAAGCGCTACGATAAACAACCTGATAACATTACATCAAGCCAGACAGTCCAATTGGAATGCTTTTGAGTCGACTTGGACTTCTGCGCAAGAATTGCTCCTATGCACTATAATGTGCAGAGTTACGTGGAGTTGTGCCACAACAAAAAATACAGACTGCAAACTTTCTCAGAGTTGTGCATACTGGCTTGGGAATGCGGTGCGGCATGATGCGGCCAGCATCTTCGCGCCTTGCAACTTCAGCTCAGTTTGCATGAATATAACCAATAAAACATCGCAGTACTAGAGAAGCAGTTTGTATGAGGAAGTAACATGAAAGCTTAACAACTAACTCCAGGGTGGGCCTCACTTTGAGCCAGGACCCCCAAAGCGGCTTGCTGTTGATAACGTTTTGTTGGCTTAGATGCGACGGAGCGAAGCGACCGGATCGTCTAAGGCTGGTTCTGTGGTGCTGTCGTACAACTGGGTCGCAGTGGCGACTTCATTCTTGCTGCTCTCCTGGTGAAGTCATTATGCCTTCACGCAGAAGAGCAT